>NW_008343385.1:6055855-6057329 GCF_000622305.1 Nannospalax galili | reverse complement strand
GCAAATTTTTAGGTTCACAGTTGAATTAATACAGTTATACAATATTGAACTCAGTATAAACCCTGTAAGATACAAAATTGAATGAGTTTTTACCCTTTAAAGATCTCCATTTCATGTAAAAATATACTGTTTCCTACATTTTTAATGATACTAACACTTAGATGTTTGCATGTGTGTTTAATCTCTGTGTATCTGATGATTACTAGTCATAGTCTGTTACACTTGGATCCTTAGTACCCGAGTATGGATATAAAGTTATCAGGTAGATTTTACTGGTAATGTTTACTATTTAACATGAAGTAAATTTTTATGCTTCCTCCTCAAGTATGTCTTTCTCTTTTTAATTTGTTGATTTTTCTGTGTGTATATCATACAGAACATCCCACACAGTCTTAGACATCTGTATACCCACTTCCCAAATGGCACCCTCCCATAGCCTCCCCACACCCATATACTGGAGCCCATATACTCTGTCATCCCTGTTACTGTCCTCTGTGTTGTCTTTTACCACTTCAGTCTATGTGAAGATAAGTCAAAGGTCCTGCTTGACCATGGCTGGCTTCCTTGGAAGCATGGAAGAAATGTTTCCTCTGTGTTGACCCTCCTCTTTGTAGATGGGACACTGGTTCAGGTCCATCTGGTGGGGTCTCCATGACCCCCTTGCTCAAGAGGACAGGTGACTCACCACAGTTACAGGATATTTTGAAAGATGTTCATAGTCCCCTGGAACTTAGTTGACCTTGAAGGGCAAGGAGCGAAAAACTGTCCTTTGAGTCCCTCTGACCAGATTAGTGTAGGCCTCAAAGTATGGCTGTTAAACATCCAAGGTTAGTTCCACCAGTCTGATACTTTTAATTACCATATGCCATGTAGATAGAGCTTGGGCAAAGACCAAATGCTTTCAGATAAACCTTGCCTAGGCATATGTTACATTCTTTGATCTGGTTGTATGTGTGTAATTTGTCAGTGATTGTTGGCCTAATATGGTTCCCTCTGGTTTTCTAAAACTAGCTAGGCATTGTTTATCTCTCACATTGTTTAACCCTTCCATCATGGTTTCCCCATTTAAGGTGCCCCTGTGTTTTCCATTTCTCCCTTAATAATACCCTTCTATGGTCCTACCTCTCTTGAGCTCCTTCTTTCCCTTTATCCCCTAGGTTCCTTGTATAACTTTCCCTCTCCCCTCCCCTTAAAATAACCCCATTATTGTCCATATCTCCTTTGTTAACACCTGTTTCCTATTGTTCTCTTTCATATGCTTTCTTTTCCTTTACTTCCTGGTTTCTCTTCATTATCCTGGTTCCAGTAATTATGTCTGGATACATATTCACTTATAAGGATTTGGTGCTAGGATCCACATATGAGGGAGAACATATGCCGGTTTTTTTTTGTTGTTTGTTTGTTTTTTCTGAGTCTGTGTTACTTCACTTAGTATAACAGTTTCTAGTTCCATCCATTTACCTGCAAATTTCAT
>NW_008343385.1:6055483-6055600 GCF_000622305.1 Nannospalax galili | reverse complement strand
AACAAGCTTGCAGTCCCACCAGCAGTGGATGAGTGTTCCCCTTTCTCCACATCCTCTCGATCCAACGATACAGTTGGTATCATTTGCTCTCTTGATCTTAGCAAGTCTGATGGGTAA
>NW_008343385.1:6054818-6055063 GCF_000622305.1 Nannospalax galili | reverse complement strand
CAGTTTCAGAGTATCAGGCTTCACATTGAGGTCTTTGATCCATTTGGAGTTAACTTCCGTGCAAGGTGAAAGATAGGGGTTTAGTTTCATTCTTCTGCAGGTGGAGATCCAGTTTTGCCAGTACCATTTACTGAACATGCTGTCTTTCCTCCAGTGAATGTTCTTGGCCCCTTTGTTAAATACCAGGTGGCTAAAATTGAAAGCATCTTAAAAGGTGTTCAACATCACTAGTAATTAGGGAAATT
>NW_008343385.1:6051864-6054626 GCF_000622305.1 Nannospalax galili | reverse complement strand
GGATTTTGATTGGGATTGCATTGAATCTATATATTACTTTTGGTAGGATGGTCATTTTCACAATATTAATTCTTCCAATCCATGAGCATGGGAGGTCCTTCATCTTCTGATGTCTTCTTCAGTCTCTTTCTTTAAAGAGTTAAAATTTTCATTGTAGACATCTTTAATGTCAGGTTTATTCTGAGATATTTTATTTTTTTTTGCAGCTATTGTGAAGGGGAGTGTTTCCATGTGCTTGTTGCTGGTATATAGAAAGGCTACAGACTTTTGTAGGTTAATTCTGTAATCTGCCACTTTACTAAATGTGTTAATAATTTCTAGGAGTTTTCTGGTGGGATTTTTGGCATCTCTTAGATATAATATATCATCTGCAAAAAAGGGAAAATTTGAGCTCTTCTTTTCCAATTATTTTACTCCTTTAATTTCCTGCTCTTGTCTTCTTGCTCTTGCAAGAGTTTCAAGCACTATGTTAAAAAGAAGTGGAGATAGTGGACAGCCTTGTCTGGTTCCTGATTTCAATGGGAATGCTTCCAGTTTTTCTCCATGTAGAATGATGTTGGCTGTAGGTTTGTTATATATGGCTTTAATTATGTTGAGATATGTTCCCTCCAGTCCAATTCCCTCTAGGACTTTGAACATAAATGCACGTTGAATTTTGTCAAAGACCTTCTCTGCATATATTGAGATGACCATGTGGTTCTTGTCTTTGAGCCCATTTGTATGATTTATGACGTTTATTGACTTAATGTATATTGAACCATCCTTGCATCTCTGGAATAAAACCAACTTGATCATGGTGGATGATTTTTTTGATGTGTGTCTGTATGCAGTTTGCAAGTATTTGTTGAGAATTTTTGCATCTATGTTCATTAATGATGTGGGTCTATAGTTTTCTTTCTTGGTTGTATCTTTACCTGGCTTTGGTATTTAGAGTGATGCTGGTTTCATAGAAGGAATTTGGAGTTCTCCCTCCATTTCTATCTTTTTGAATAACAGGTAGTATTGGATGTAGATCCTCTTTAAATGTCTGGTAGAATTCTGCTGTAAATCAATCTGGTCCTGGGCTTTTTCTAGTCAGGAGGTTTTGTATTACTGTTTCAGTTTCCTTATGTGTTACGGGTCTGTTTAAGCTGTTAATCTTTTCTTGGTTTAGTTTTGGTGGTTCCCATGCTTTTAGATATCCATCCATTTCTTCTAGGTTTTCAAATTTAGTAGCATATAGGTTTTTAAAGCATTCGCTTATAATGGTCTGGATCTCTTTGGTGTCTGTTGTGATGTTTCCCCTTTCATCCCTCCCTTTGTTGATTCGGAGGTGCTCTTATTTTTGGTTAATTGTGCTAGCGGTCTATCAGTCTTGTTTATCTTCTCAAAGAACCAGCTCTTGGATTAGTTGATTCTCTGTATTGTTTTCTTTGTTTGTATTTCATTAATTTTTGTTCTGATTTTTGTTATTTCATCTTGTCTGCTGGGTTTGGGTTTCATTTGTTGTTGCTTTCCAAGTGTGTTGAGTTGGAAGTCATTTATTTGTGATCTTTCCGATTTTTTTTTTTTTTTTTTTTGGTCTTTTTGAGACAAGGTCCCCCCTGCAGCCCCAGCTGGCCTGGGACTCACTATGTAGACCAGGCAGGCCTTGAACTCACAGAGATCCACCTGCCTCTGTCTCCCAAGTGCTGGGACTACAGGCATGCGCCACCACTCCCAGCTGATTTTTTAATGTAGGCTCTTAGAAGAGCTATAAACTTCTCTCTAAGGACCACTTTCAGCATGTCCCAGAGGTTTTGTTGTGTTGTATTGTCCTTTTTGTTTAGTTCCAGGAATACTTTTGTTTCTTTCTTAATTTCTCCTTTGACCCATTTATCTTTCAGGAGTGTGCTGTTTAATCTCCATGTGTTCATGTGGTTACTGAGGATTCTTCTGGTGTTGATTTTAAGCTTTATTGCCTTGTAGTCTGGTACAATGCATGGAATTATTTCAATCTTTTCATATTTGTTGAGGTTTGTTTTGTGCCCCAGTACATGGTTGATTTTGGAGAAGGTTCCATGGGGCGCTGTTTAGAAACTATATTCTTTGGTGGTTGGGTGGAATATTCGATAGATGTCTGTTAGGTCCATTTGATATATGGTATTGTTTAATTCAGAAGTTTCTCTGTTAATTCTCTGTCCTATTAACCTATCTAATGGTGACAATGGGATATTGAAGTCCCCTACTATTAATGAATTGGGATTAATCTAAGTCTTAAAGTTCTGTAGTACTGTTTTTGTAAAGTTGTTGCACCAGAGTTTGGTGAATATATGTTCATGATTGTAGCATCTTCTTGGTTTATTGTTCCTTTGATCAGAATGAAGTGGCCCTCTTTGTCTCTTCTGATTAGTTTTAGTTTAAAGTCTATTTTATCAGATATTGGAATTGTAACGCCTGCTTTTTTCTTAGTACCATTCACTTTGTATATTTTTTTCCACCCTTTCACTTTAAGGTAGTGCCTGTCCTTGAAAGTGAGATGAATTTCTTATAGACAACAAAAAGATGGGTTTTATTTCTTAATCCATTCAACTAGTCTGTGTGTTTTGACTGGGGAGTTCAGTCCATTGATATTTAAAGTTATTATTGAAAGATGTGTATTGAACCCTGTCATTTTTATTTTTGTTCACATTCTTGATATAGCTGTGCATTTCCACAATTATACCTTCATTGAATTTCTTTCTGTCACCCTTGTGTACAGTCATTCCTTTCTTCAGCTCTTTATATTGCTTCAAGAACTCTGC
>NW_008343385.1:6051420-6051802 GCF_000622305.1 Nannospalax galili | reverse complement strand
TCAAATATAATAGACATTTTTTTTTGCTGGGTAAAGTATTCTGGGCTGGCATCTATTGTCATGTAGAAGTGGAAATACCTTGGTCTAGGCTCTTCTGGCTTTCATAGTTTGCACTGTAAAGTCAGCTGTAATTCTAATGGTTTTCCCTTTATATGTGAATTGTTGTTTCTCTTTTGCAGCTTTCAGTATTCTCTTTGTTTTGTACATTTAGTGTTTTTACTGTGATGTGCCATGGAGAGTTTCTTTCCTGGTCCTGTCTGTTTGGTGTTCTATATGCTTCTTGTATTTGGACGGGCATGTCTTTTTTTAATCTTGGAAATTTTTCTTCTACAATCCTGTTGAAGATCTGTTCCATACCCATTATCTTGAGATTCTTCTCCTT
>NW_008343385.1:6049743-6050852 GCF_000622305.1 Nannospalax galili | reverse complement strand
CTTTTTGTAAACTTTATGTGCCTTTGTGGTTTAGTTGTTGGGCAGGAAAAGCTGGTTGGTCTAGGCTTCAGGTTCTATGTTTTGATTTTATATTGAAGTGGCCTAATTGCTTTTGTCTTCGGGAGTTCCCACAGAGGCCCAAGTGAGATGAGGCTCAGATGATATCAGGCTTTCTCCTAAGGTATGGGTCCCTCCAGGAAAGATACTTCCCTCAAGAATTTGGGGGCTGGGGTGGCCTGGGAGAAGGTCCCAGGATAGATGCTGGTCTCAGGAAGCTGGTGGCTCTGCCACCCAGGGAAGTAAAGGGAGGTAAGGGCGGGACTAGGCCCAGAGGAGGAGGAACTGCATTGGTCTGATTGTAGAGGATCAGGAAGCAGTGGTGGCTTTGGGTCAAGAGGTTGGCCCCAGTTTCTGGGGTGCCAAGACAAGAAATGGGCCTGTACCCAGCCTAGGAGGAGAGACTTGGTGGGGGGATCTGGGATGGTGAAAGAGGCTGGGGGAGTCAAGGCGTGCTGGGTGTGCTGGACTTACCCAAGGAAGGTGTTAGGACCAGGACATGGGAGGCTGTGCAGCCCAGGGAAATAAAGGGAGGTGAGGGCCAGACCAGGCCTAGAGGGTGCCTGGGGGCCCGCAAGGAGGAACTGGGTTGGTCCAGATGCAAAGGCCCTACCTGCTATTCTTATCACACCATCCTCTGAAGGAGTTACCCAGATTGCCAATAAGGAATCAGGATGCAAACTGCTTTGGCTTCTTCCATGCTGAACAGTGACGTAGGGTGAGGCAATTGGAGTACCCCTTCAGTGGGCCTATCTAAAAGACTCCCAGATTGCATAACTCTTGTATCTAGGGGGAAAAGAAAGTCCTTGAATCGTGAATAGGAGATGTGAAGAAGTAAAGGCAAGAGTAATTAGCATTACAAGTTCTAGACAGGGAACTAGAAAAAAGTCAGAACAGGGCAATTTTCACATGTTCATATGAAAGTCCATTGGAATTTCTTGACAAGGGCTTCCAAAAGCATCCCTCTATTGGGTTCTTCCTTATTTTTCTTTTCCAGTCCAAGGCTGGACTATTTGGCTGGGAAGAGTGGTGGGATACTCCTTTAATGAATG
>NW_008343385.1:6040155-6049606 GCF_000622305.1 Nannospalax galili | reverse complement strand
GTTCTTCCTCATTTTTCTTTTGTCTTCCAAGGCTGGACTCTAGAGTGATGGATTCAGGATTTGCTTTCAGGTATTGATAGCTGTTGGAGTGGCTAGAATTGCCTGGCTAAATAACTTTTTATATAGACTTAAGCCTAATGTCTGAGAAGTGTAATCCCTTGAACTCCTAAAAAAGTATACTGATGAATTTACTCTTTGGTTATACTTTCCTTTGGGTGTTTAAGACCATAAAATTGGCCCAAATCAATTTATTTTTACACTTAAAGTCATTTGAGAATCTGGTCCTTAGGGGTCACATGGGCTTGGGAGGAGCCCCTGGCTCCTTTCTTTTACCAGTTCCATCTACGTGAAGGTAAATCAAAGGGCCTGTTCAACCATGTCTGGCTTCACTTGGAAGCATGAATGAGATGTTTCCTCTAAGTTGACCCACCTCTTTGTAGACTGAACACTGGTTCAAGTCCACTGGTTCAAGTCCATCTCATGGGGTCTCCATGTCCTCCCAGAACAAGAGGACAGGTGACTCACCACAGTTACAGGACATTTTGAGAGATGTTCCATAGTCCCCTGGAACTTGGTTGACCTTGGAGGGCAAGGGGTAAAAACTGTCCTTTAAGTCCTTCTGACCATACTAGTATAGGCCTTAAAGTATGTCTATTAAACATCCAAGAAGGTTAGTTCTACCAGACTGATACTTTTAATTATCATGTGCTATGTAGATAAGGCTTAGGTAAAGAACCAAGTATTCTCAGATAAACATTGACTAGATTTATATTTTGTTCCTTAAACTAGTTGACTAAACTATGACCATAGAAGTTTTTAAAATTATGTGTATATTATTTTTGTCTTATCCTTTAAAAATAACAAACCTAAACAGACCTTCATCACTTGCTTAGGCTTTCTCATTTTTTTCTTCTATTTTGGAAAATATCTCCATTCCCATATCCTTTTAACATCTTTTACAGTCTCATTTTCTTTTTCTTTTTTTTAAATAATTATGAGACATAATAGCACTAACAAATACATTTTCCATTGGTTGTGAAACTTCTTTTCCTGAGGATACTAAGCAATGCTTATTCCCTTTTAATGTTCTAGTATCAAATCAATGTTTGGTTAAAGTTTTACTGGGGAACCAGTTAGTTTTTTCAGCTTACTTACCGAGATAACTGAGGGGTTGCTGAGGTGCATGTATGACCTGAGGGTTTGCACACTGGAAAGCCTTTACCCAGCATGGGTCATGCCTTCTCTTCCTAGCCTTCCCCAGATTGTATACTTTAGCCCTCCCCACATTCAGGAGGCCATGTGTGATTAGAATCAAATTACATACAGTTGCCTGGGAAGAGTGGCTGGATACTCCACTAAGGGTCCAGTGACATTGCTTGGCCCTTCTTTATTGAATAAGCACAACTGTCAGCAAACGCAATTGTTACTATGTTTAGTGATCAGGGTTAGCTGAAGTTGTTGATGATGGTAGGTATTTCATGCAGAAGAGACTGCTGTATAGCATCATCTTATTAAAAGAACCTGGAATTTAAAAGGATTTGTGCTAGGACCCACATATGAGGGAGAACATATGTCGTTTGTTTTTCTGAGTCTGTGTTACTTATTATAACAATTGCTAGATCCACCTATTTACCTGCAAATTTCATTATTTCATCTTTCTTTACTGCTGAATAGAACTCCGTTGTGTAAATATACCACATTTTTGTTAACCACTCGTCAGTTGAGGGACACTTAGGTTGCTTCCATCTTTTCACTGTTGTGAAAAGAGCAGCAACAAACATGGTTGTACAAGTGTCTCTACAATAGGTTGAGTCTTTTGGGTTTATACCAAGGAGTGGTATAACCAGGTCATGTGTTAGGTTCATTTTTAGTTTTTTAAGAGTTCTCCAGACTGTTTTTCATAGAAGTTGCATGAGTTGGCAATCCCACCAGCAGTGAATGAGAGTTCCCCTTTTTCCACATCCTCGACAGAATTTGGTATCATTCATTTTCTTGATCCTAGCCAGTCTGATTGGAGTAAGATGATACCTTACGGTGGTTTTAATTTTCATTTCTGTAATTACTAACAATGTTGAACACTTTTTGAGATGCTTCTTAGCCATCTTTATTTCTTCCTTTGAGAACTCTGTTTAGATCTTTAGCTCTTTTCATTGGGTCATTTAGTTTCTCGATTCTTTGTTTTTTGAGTTCTTTGTATATATTCTGGATGTTAAACCTCTGTAAGATGTGTCAGTGGTGAATGTCAGATGTGTCACTGGTGAAGATTTTTTCCCATTCTGTGGGTTTTCTCTTCACTTTTTTGATTGTTTCTTTGCTGTCAAGAAGCTTTTTAGTTTAATGAGGTCCCACTTCTTGATTGCTGACCTTAATTCCTGAGCAACTTCTGTCTGAACCTATTCCTTGTAGGTTTTTTCCAATGTTTTCTTCTAACAGTTTCAGAGTTTCAGGCTTTACATTGAGGTCTTTGATCCATTTGGAATGGACTTTTGTGCAGGGTGAAAGATAAGGATCTAGTTTCATTCTTCTACAGATGGAGATCCAGTTTTGCCAGCACCATTTTTTGAAGATGCTGCCTTTCCCCCATTGTGTGTTCTTGGCACCTTTCTCAAATATCAGGTGGCTGAAATTGCATGTACTCAGATTTGGATCTTCAATGATGTTCCATTGATCTATGTGTCTGTTTTTGTACCAGTACCATGCTGTTTTTATGACTATAGCTGTATTGTATATTTTGAGATCTGGTGTAGTAATCCCCCCCCCCCGTGTTGCTCTTTGTGCTCAGGGTTACTTTGGCTATCTAGAGTCTTTTGTGTTTCCATATGCATTTAGGATATTTTTTTTCTAATTCTGTGAAGTACGTCATGGGGATTTTGATTGGGGTTGCATTGAATCTATATATTGCTTTTGGTAGGACGGTCTTTTTCACACTATTAATTCTTCCAATCCATGAGCATGGGAGTCCCTTCCATCTCCTGGTGTCTTCTTCAGTCTCTTTCTTTAACAATTTAGAATATTCTACAGCTTATTTCTTCAGTATCTTAAAGATGTTATCATAGAGATCTTTGGTGTCTTTGGTTAGATTTATTCCAAGATTTTTTTTTTTTCCAGCAATTGTGAATGGGAGCATTTTTTCTCCAATTGCTTGTTATTGCTATATAGAAATGCTACTGATTTTTGTAGATTGATTTTATAACCTGCCACTATACTGAAAGTGTTGATCAGTTTTAGGAGTTTTCTGGTGGAACTTTTGGGATCTCTAAGGTATAGTATCATACCATCTGCAAAAAGTGATAGTTTGATCTCTTCTTTTCCAATTAGTCCTCCTTTAATTTCCTTCTCTTGTCTTATTGTTGTAGCAAGAGTTTCAAGTACTGTGTTAAAAAGGAGTGGAGATAGTGGACATCCTTGTCTGGTTCCTGATTTCAATGGGAATGCTTCCAGTTTTTCTCATTTAGAACGATGTTGGCTGTGGGTTTGTTATATATGGCTTTAATTATGTTGAGGTATGTTCCCTCCAGTCCAATTCCCTCTAGGACTTTGAACATAAATGCATGCTGAATTTTGTCAAAAGCCTTTTCTGCATGTTTTGAGATGACAATGTGGTTTTTGTCTTTGAGTCCATTTATATGACTAATGATGTTTATTGACTTGCATATATTGAAGCCGTCCTGCATCTCTGGGATAAAGCCTACTTGATCATGGTGAATGATCTTTCTGATGGGTGTCTGTATGCAGTTTGCAAATATTTTGTTGAGAATTTTTGCATCTGTGTTCATTAAGGATGTGGGTCTGCAGTTTTCTTTTTTGGTTGTGTCTTTACCCAGTTTGAGTATTAGAGTGATGCTGGCTTCATTGAAGGAATTTAGGAGTTCTCCCTCTGTTTCTATCATTTTGAATAACTTAAGTAGTATTGGTTGGAGGTCTTCTTTAAATGTCTGATAGAATTCTGCTGTAAATCCATCTGGGCCTGGGCTTTTTTTAGTTGGGAGGCTTTGTATTACTGTTTCAGTTTCCTTATATGTTATGGGTCTGTTTAAACTGTTGATCTGTTCTTGGTTTAACTTTGGTGATTCCCATGATTTCAGATATCCATCCATTTCTTTTAGACTTTCAGATTTAGTCACATGGTAAATATTTTTAAAGCATTTACTTTAATTAGATCTTTTAGTCTTCACTAGATTATATTGAAGCCAGCAAAGAATGTATTTACATCATCCTCTTTATTTTGTAGATAATGAAAACAGAGGCGTTGAGGATCAGGCTTTGCTAGTAAGCAGAAGAGTTGGTGTTCTAATCCTCAGCCTAAGTTCTCTGGCTTGATGACCAATAGGGAAGCATGACCATAGCTACACATAACATGGACACATAGGTCTCTGTAATTATGTCTAGAAAAATTTTGAAAATTGTGTGGAAAATGAAAGTGAGTTTTAAAAATAGAGTTTCTGTATTCCTGGTGTTAATGTGCCTTTCTCATTTTCCCTTGATGCTTTCTGAGGGATTATCTATCTCAGTACTTCTCAGAAGTGTGATCTGTAGACCATTTAGCACCCCCCCCCATAATTTTTAAAAGATTGTTAACTTTTATGTGTTTGAATGTTAATACCTGCATGTACGTGCCTCGTGCCTGAGACTAGAAGTGGGCATCGGCTCCCCTGGAACTGGAGTAAAGGATGGGTATTAGCTGCCATGTAGGTGCTAGGAATAGAACCTGGGTCCTCTGGAAGAGCAGTAGGTCACTGAGCCGTCTCTTTGGCCCCAAAACTATTTTCATAATAAGATACCGTTTGCCCTTTTTACTGTTGACATCTGTACCAATGATGCCTCACCAAAGAGTAATCGGTGGCTCCAAAGCATGGCTATGTTTACACTACCACCAACTCCAAGTATGAATAGTGTCAGAATCATCTCTATTTTTTTTAACTTAATATTTTTATTTTATGTGTATGAGTGTTGTACCTAGATATAAGTAAGTGCATCCATGTCGTGCAATGCCTGTGGAGGACAGAAGAGGCTGTCAGATCCCCTGGAACTGTAGTTACAGACAGTTGTTAGCTGCCATGTGGGTTATGGGATTTGAACCCATGTCTTCTGCAAGAACAGTCAGTGTTCTTAACCACTGAGCCATCTCTCCAGCCCATGTAATCCAAGTAATATTTTCCAAACGACTAATGTCCAATGTTACAAAATCAAGCCTAAGTACCCTTTAAAGAGCAAGATAAATTTCATGAAGTTCACTGATAACAGTTTCAAGGTCCAAGTTGTGATTAATCTTGAAATTACCACTTGTTGACTTTAGTTATTATAGTATTGAACATCGGCGATTATCTGAAATGACAGTTCCTCTTTTTCTAAGGATGTATCTGTATCACAGTTTTTAAAACCATTTTAGTGTGTGTGTGTGTGTGTGTGTGTGTGTGTGTGCACGTACGTGCGCACTCATGCTGATACTAATGTGAGCACCCATTTCACAATATGTGTGTGGAAATGAGAGGATAATTGGTGGGAATTGGTTCTCTCCAGCATGTGAGTCCTGGGGATTGAACTCAGGTCGTCAGACTTGGCAGCAGGCACCTTTACCCACTGAAACATCTCTCCAGCCCAGATTTTCTAGCAGCACATCAGAGTGAGTGCAGAAACAGCTATTGCCTGTTAAGCCAGGCGTTACAGAGGCTTGCAGAGTGTAAACCACCATTGTTGTTACCAGCTCCTGCTGGTTTGTTTGAGAAAAGAAGAATAAATGAACATTTTAAAATATATTGGTTTTGACTGGGTGTTGTGGTGCATGCCTTTAATCCCAGCAGAGGCAGGCGATCTCTGTGAGTTCAAGGCCAGCCTGGTCTACATAGTGAGTTCCAAGACAGTTGGGGCTACAGGGAGACCCTGTCTCAAAAAGATAAAAAAAAATTTCTTGGTTTCAATTTTGGTGCATTGGATATTGATAGAAACAAACTTTTTCATTTTTATATTCATTTGTTTTTATAATTTTCATTCATTCTTCATTTTGCTCTTTGATAACTTGTGTAAACTTAGTTTTTAGCAAATTTATTGTAGGCTGTACATTTTACTCTGGACTATTTTATGTCTCAGATTTTGATGTCAGGGATTTGTTGTCTTTGAATATTTTAAAATTATGAATATTTCAAGCCTGCAGAAAAATGGTAAAAATAAATGAGGAAAAACACTTTTGTATCCTATCAGTTAATAACAGCCATATGTACTTGAACTTTACAAAGTGTAGTTGGTTCTCCTGTCTATCCCTCCCTGCTCCCAGTTCCCTCCTCAGATGCAGCCACTGTACTGAAGTTGAACATTTCATATTGTAGTATAAGCAAATGCCCATAAAAATCATGGTACTTGGGCTGGAGAGACAGCTCAGTTAAGAGCACTGGCTGCTCTTGTAGAGGACATGGGTTCAGCTCTCAGCACCCACATATGGCCAACAACCATCTTATCTCCAGTTCCAGGGTGCTGGCGCCTTCTTCTGGCATCCAAGGGCATTGCATGTGTATGGTGCATATACTTTAAGATGAAAGGAAAACTTTCATACACATAAACTATAAGTACATCTTAAAAAAATACTGCTTTGCATTCTTTCAAAATATATAAACCATTCTGCCATTTGCTTAATTTAATATTGGATTTAAATTGATGCATGCAACTTTCATCCATTTTTAGCTGTGAATGTGTCATAACCTATTTGTTCAGCCTTCTGCTAAGGGACATTTAAGTTGTCACCAGTTTGTACAATATTCCGTGTCACTTTCAATTTAACTTCTTGTAAGCTAGGAGGTTTTTCCCCCCTCTAGTGTTTTACATTTTTCATCTACATGGATTTTTAAAATGAACCAATTTCCTGAATTTGTGTTGCCTTCAGAAAAAGATATTATAAACTAAAAAGGAAGGGGGAAGGAGACCAATGACCAGGCTTTTTTAAATTTAAAGTAGAAAAGGCAAAGTTGATGAGTTGAGTCAGTTCTCTCTGAGCTACTCAGTACAGAGTTCTTGGGATTTCATCCAATGCCACATTCAAAGTTCCTGGTGATCTGCTGAATGTAGTATTTGCTTCAAGTATCTTAAGTAGGACAGTTTCTTTTAATCCATAGACTGAAATGGTTATAGAGAATAGAAATTTGCTTATATAACATCTTTGAATTGAGGAATTGTTCAGGTTCTTCAAACCCATTCATCTAGTTTTTCTTCTTGGTAGCTGTGTAAGTGAATTTTGATAATGTCTCCAGCAAATTCTAACCCAAATGTAGCAATGAATTTTTTCCAACAATTCCTTCGTTTCTAAGTGTATGTTCAGTGTTTGTATATATGTCCCAAACACTTTAAAAGAATGTATATTTTCTACTTATTAAATTTGAATTTGCTAATTGATACATTCTCAGTTCTTAGACTGTCTCCTGGTTTAGTAGGTCTGAGGCTGAACTCTGGAATTGCATTCAAAATTTTTTTTTTAATTTTAAAATTTTGTGTATGAATATTTTGCCTGCATGTATGTAAGTGCACCACATGCATGCCATGCCCGTGGAAGCCAGAAGAGGGTGTCAGATCCCCTGGAACTGCAGTTAATGAATAGTTATTAGCCGCCATGGTCCTGGGAACCAACCCTGGGTCCTCTGGAATAGTAGCCAGTGCTCTTAACCACATCTCTTTAGCCCTTTGGAATTGTGTTTTAAACAAATTCCCAGGTGATGTGGAAGCTGCCTACTATATGGATCAACTTTTAAAACTATGCATTGTAGTTTTCAATTTGCTTTACTATTATTTGCAAATTGTTGGCAAATTTTTAGTAAATGAGAATTTTTCCTATTTACAAGCATTGTTAAATATTTATTATTTTTATAATTCCCATAAATTATAAAATTTGGGGGAGGGCGAGACTGCATCATGTACTTAGCCTACCACCATGAATATAAAATGCTCCCAAAATAAACTTAGAAAAAGCCACGTGTCAGTTGGTGGTTTCTTTGTGTTCCTTGGCAGTTCCTCTGTGTGCTGCACCAAGGGCATTTCAAAACAAAAACCAAGTTAATCTTCAGCTTTGTTCTCTGATTGCTCTCAGAATATCTTTGGAGTTACATAGGGCTGTTTGACACCAGGAAATGCACACACTTAGAATATATCACCACTAAACACATGGATGATGGCCCATGTTTCTGTAAAACAGTTGTCTGGGAACATTTTGGTTTTGCTTTGAGACAGGGCCTCCCTGCAGTCCAGCTGGCCTGGAACTCACTATGTAGACCAGGGTGGCCTCCATCTCACAGAGATCCTCCTGCCCATCCTGTTGGGATTAAAGACGTGTCATCATGCCTGAATTGGGAACGTTGTAGTAGCAAAAATAATAGCAGTCACAATTGCAGATCCTTACTGAGGGCACTTTCAGGTACCATAGTAAGTATTTTAAGTGTTACATTTTGCTGCTGGCTTACATTGGAAGGTTGTCTAGAAAGTTGTGTTGCTTTTAGAGCATATTCTAGAGCTGGATGCCTGGAGTAAATATTTGGTAGTAACTAATTAAATCATTATTCTGATTTGAGAACAACACTTGTAACAAGGCATGAATAACAAGAATGCAGTAAACACCTATATATACCTATGTATACCTATGTATACCTTTTCCCCCATCCCATCCAACTCTTATGGCCCACAGACAACTGCTGCTATAAGTTCTGTGTGTCATTAATTTGCCCTTTTCAGTTTCATTTGCATAGGTTTACATAGAGAAATAGTACACTTACATTTTATATACTTTTGGTCTGTATAAAATAAAATCATGGGCCTGGAGAGATGGCTCAATGGTTAAGAGCACTGACTGCTTTTGCAGAGGACCCAGGTTCGATTCCCGGCACCCACATGGCTCCTACGAACCATCCTTAACTCCATTTCCAGGGGAATCTGAAGCCCTCTTCTGACCTCCACAGCATTGCATGACATGGGTGCACTCATGTACATGCAGGCAATACACTTGAATACATAAAATAAAAATAATAAAATATTTAAAAAATAAAATCATAGGAACATGTTTCACGATGTGTTCCCCGCCCCCCAGTATTAGGAGTCATAAATGTGATTGTTTATAGCTGGAATTCCTGCTCCTTCCTCAACCCCCACCTCAGTCTCTTTACTCTTCTTTCCCTTTCTATGTAATGTTTTACTGAATGAATATACTAACTAACCCAATTTTTATCCATATCTCCCTTATTAAGGCCTGTCACCTACTATTCTTCTCCTTCAGGTTATTTCTTTTCCTTTTACCTCACTGTTTCCTTACCCTTGTCCTGGTTCCTGGAGTTATGTCTGTTTGCATACTTATTTATCAGAGTCTAATCCTAAGATCCACATATGAGGGAGAACATATGTCAATTTTTTTTCTGACATTGTGTTACTTCACTTAGTATAACAGATTCTAGTTCCATCCATTTACCTGCAAATTTCATGATTT
>NW_008343385.1:5928820-6035468 GCF_000622305.1 Nannospalax galili | reverse complement strand
TATTGTTGTGGCTGGACTGATTTTGTCTTCAGGAGTTCCTCGGTCGCCCAACTCCAATGTGGATCAGAAGTTTTCAGACTTTCTCCTTAGGTCTGGATTCTTCTAGGAATGATTTTGGCCTCAGGAACTTGGGTGTTGGACTGACCTGAGATCCAGGCCGTGGCCGTGCCACGCAGGGATGCAAAGGCAGATGGGGTGGGAAGAAGCCCCAAGATTTCCCAGGGAGTGGATTGAGTAGCTGGGTAGTACTGGATACAAAGGATCAGGGGGCGGAAAGGTAAGCCTCTGAGCCCCAGAAAGAGGCTGTCAGCCCCAGAAAGAGGCTGGTGGGTGTTGCAGGACCAGGGAAGTAGAGGGAGGTGAGGGCGTGGCCAGGTCCAGAAACAGTGCTTCTGGGGCCCAAGGAAGGCACTAAGTTGGTCTGGGTGAATAGGGCTCCGCGATACACTTACCCCAAGAGAGGCCTGAGGGTAGGAGAGCAGGCTAGGAGAGTTAGCTGGTGGTGCAGGTGCAGCGAAGCAGAGAGAGGTGAGGGCGGGGCCAGGTCCAGAAGCAGTGCTCCTGGGACCCAAGGAAGGCACTACGTTGGTCTGGGTGAAAAGGATTAGGAAGCAGTACTGGTTCCCCAGGTGTCTGGGGCCCCAAGACTAGGGATGGCACAGAGCCCCAACTAGGAGCAGAGAACAGCAGGGGAGATGGAAGGGTGAATGTGGCCGGGGGAATCAAGGCGCGGAGGGCTGCACATAGACCCACCCCGAGAGGCCTGAGGATAGGAGAGCAAGCCAGGAGAGTTAGCCGGTGGTGCCGGTCCAGGGAAGCAGAGAGAGGTGAGGGCGGGGCCAGGTCCAGAAGCAGTGCTCCTGGGGCCCAAGGAAGGCACCAAGCTGGTCCGGGTGAAAAGGATCAGGAAGCAGCACTGGCTCCCCAGGTGTCTGGGGCCCCAAGACTAGGGATGGCACAGAGCCCCAACTAGGAGCAGAGCACAGCGGGGGAGATGGAAGGGTGAACGCAGCTGGGGGAGTCAAGGCGCAGAGGGCTGCGCCATAGACTTACCCCAAGAGAGGCCTGAGGGCAGGAGCACTACAGGTTTTTTTTAATCCATTCTATTATTAGTGGGTGGTAGCAGCTATGCAGTTTTGAGCTATCCTAGACAAAGCTGCTACAAACATTGAAACGTGTTCTTTGGAGTGTGGGTATGAGTTTTTCTAGGCTCTTTACCTAGGAATGAAATTTTCAGTTTGTAGGATGTGTGTACATGTTCGGTTTACCAGATACTTTCTTTGGGGGTTATTGTAATTTACATTTCCACAGAAAAGTAAATGGGAGTTCCATTGTTCTGTAACTGCACAATACTTGGTACTGTTCAAAAAATTACCTTTGTCAATGTAGTGAGTGAACTGAGCTCTTATTTGTTGTTTAGCTGTTATATGTATATTACATGTATACAGTTGGAAAAATTTTGCATTATACCTAAGAAATCACTACAGCTAAGATAATGAACAGCCTGGGCGTGGTGGTGCATACCTGTAGTCCCAGCACTTGGGAGGCAGAAGCAGGCAGAACTCTGTGAGTTCAAGGCCATCTGGGGCTGTAGAGAGATCCTGTTTCAAAAAGAACAACAACAACAAAAAAGATAATGAACAGAACAGTTATCCAAACTAGATTTCTGTGTCGCTTTGTGATTGGTTTTCTCCCCTACTTACTTGTCCCTATGACATTCCTGATATTTTTTTTGCTACTTCAGGGCACTTTGTGTTTTCTCAGATTTTCATAAATGGAATCATACGGTAGGTACAGGTTTTATCTGGCTACTTTCACTCCAAATAGTAATAGTTCTTATATTTTTGAGTATATTGCATTGTGTGTATGCTGTGTATTATAATTGGTTTGGCCACTCTGCACAAATGTTTGAGTTGTTTCTCGTTTGAGGCTATTACAGATAAAAGCTGAAACATTTACGTTCAAGACTTGTGCATAATTGTTCTTCAGTACATAAAGCAAAATACCAGACTGCAGTTAAACATTCACAATTGCCCTTTGGGCTAGTGTGTATCAATCTTGTACCAGGTACCTTTCTTAACAGGCCCACTTCAACAACCAAAACGTGGGTTTGAAGGATTCTGAGGGGATAATGGTAGGGTGGGCACGAGGAGGTTGACAGACCATAGTCCCTGCGTGGTCCATCCATTAACTCCCTTCAGAAAGCACCTTGCCATCCATTCTCCCTGCCCCCTTTGTGGAGCTGATTACCTCTATTGAGATCTTTTCTGACCTTTGGTTTTTGGTGACATTAATGACAGTAGTGAGCTGTTGTGCTTTCTGTGGGCCACTTTTCTCCCTGATATTTCTCATCCCATTTCATCTTCTCATCAGCTTCACAAAGACAGATTCTTGCTTCTTGGCCTCTAGGAGTTGCTGTAGGAACAAAGTGAACACAGAACCTGAGGTTTTTTTCCCCCGGTGTTTAAAACTCAAACTTTGCTTGTTTGTTACTGTTGTTAATGGAATGTAGCCTGCCTGGTGAAGAAAGTCCTCTCTCCAGTAATTATATGTCCTTTACCAGGTCCTGGCCTCTGATGGCTTTGGGTATCTATCAACTGGTCTTCCAAAACATCTTCCAAGATAGGAGTGGAGTGAAAAAAATACCTTAAGGCTGTGCTTTGGACTTTGAATTGGTAACAGGTATTAGGCGTGACAGAGTTTTTCGTTCCAAAGGGAGTTCCCTCTAGCTGGAGATTAATGACACAGGATGAAATGTGTCTGTGAAGAGGAAATAAAGCCTTCTGAAAAGTAAACATGGATAAATACCCAAAACATGTTTTTTTATAAAAAAATTCTTTAAAGGGGACTGGAGAGATGGCTCAGCGGTTAAGAGCACTGACTGCTCTTGGAGAGGACCTGTGTTCGATTCCCAGCACCCACATGGTGCCTAACAACCTTCTGTAACTCCAGTTCCAGGGGAATCCGATGCCGCCTTCTGACCTCTGTGGGCATTGCACGACATGGGTGCATTTACACACATACAGGCAATACACTAATACACACAAATTGAAAGTAATAAGCCGGGTGTGGTGGCACATGCCTTTAGTCCCAGCACTTGGAAGGCAGAGGCAGGTGGATCTCTGTGAGTTCAAGGCCAGCCTGGTCCACATAGTTCCAGGACAGCTGGGGCTACAGGGAGACCCTGTCTCAAAAAGACCAAAAAAATAAAAGTAATAAAAAAAATTCTTTAAAGGGTATGTCGACGTTAAACACATAGATGTAAACTATAGCAAAAGGCAAGTGAAAGATGTGGGGTAGTGGGATTATGTTAATGTTCCTATGTGCAATTGCTGCCTTGCTGATTTCAAGTAGACTGTGATAAGGTGGCACAATGTTGTAGCTGAAAATATGACACCAAGAGGCGTTGCCATTGACTCCAAAGGGGATGAAATGTAATAATACTAAGATTGGATCAGCTGGAAGAGAAAAAAAATCATAAACTATAAAAAACGTTACAAAGAGCAGCAAACAGGCTTATGCAGAAGAGCATGAGAGGATGGACTTGCCCTCCCTCTCCAGATCTGTGTTGTAGACTCTGAATCAAACATAACAGACCATGGGACAGTCAAGATGAGCCCTGGTTGCCCAGCTCTGCCTGGAAGTGATGTCCAGATGCGTTGTAGGAAAGAGGAAATTAAACAGCACTGCAGTCCCCTTGAGCTGGAGGTCAGAGTTCAGTGAGATCAGAGTAAGAAGAGAGAGAGACTGGGTACCAGAAATCTGATCTGGGATCCTTTGGCCAATACAAACCCTACAGGCCTTGTACAGGACTATGGAGAATGAAGTCCCCTGATGTTATGCTGGAACAAGTTCCAGGAAAAGAATAATTTGGTTCGTAAGTAGATGATTTGATACATTTGACTAGATTCTAGTGGCTATTTAAACTCAGGTAAAAGAAATCTTAGTCCTCCTGAGGTCAGGGGGTCATGACTGAACTAGAAGAGATCCCATCAGTGTTACTGGTGTGTCTAGACCAGATGTTTCCAAGTTCTTGGCATCTTGTTCAAAGAATTTCAGAAGTGAATACAAATAGCAAAATAGCAAGGGATTTATTCAGAACCAAAGAAAAGTACAGGCCAGATGAAGTGTAAGAAGACAGTGGGCTCTAAGTGTGATTTACGCAAGAGCCCTAATTACTGCCTGGGCTGTTTTTCTTGGGTCCAGGAGGAGGAGAAGTTGGTTGCTAGGGGTGGTATGTGGGTGGTTTTCTATTTTGATTGGTAAGACTTTTCCATTCCCATGATGCATCTGACTTGATCATTTACATGCCCAGTCATGCATAAGATTGTACATAGTTTTTCCTTAAAAGTTCATTTTGAGGACACAGTTTGTCTTACTATGCATGTGCCTACCCCACACAAATCTGAGCTGAATTGGTTTACTACCCCTAGTTTGAGAATATGTTCCAGGATGTGTTTGGCCATAAAAGGGGAGTTACTAAGGGTTGCTAGGGAACTATTGGTTGGTATTAGGGTTCTCTAAAGGAACAGAACTGAGATATAGATTATATATATGATTGGCTTACAGGATATGGTTTGTGTAGTCTAACGACTATCTCACACTGGAGAGGCCGAGATTCTGGTAGTTGCTCACTCTGCAAAGCTGGATGTCTCAGCAGTCCCAATTTGATGGTGAAGGCCCAGAGGATTGCTGGAGAGATGATAGTTCTATAGTCTATGTTGGAAGCCTGAAGAAATTGGTTCTAATATTGGTGAAGGAATGCCACGGCAACAGGATAGATAAACTCACCAAGGAGAGTGAAAGCAAGCAGGCAAAAAGCAAAAGCTTCCTTCTGCCAGGCCCTTTTATATGGGCTGTCACCAGAAGGCACCACCCATATTTAGTGTGGATCCTTCCACTTTAAATAATCTGATCAAGAAAGTCCTTCACATTTTAGTTAATTCCAGGTCCAGTCAAGTTGACAACCAATATTAACCATCACAAGCCCACCCCTTGTCAGCCTGATACCCAGTCACATCTCCTTGTATCATATGAATTTCCAAATGAAAACAATGACAGGGTCATAATTATGCCTATCGTGGTCCTTATACAACCACGAATGCATTATATATTTTAGAATAGATGGCAAAGTCCCTTGAGGAAAACAGTCTTTTAGTGTCTCGTAACAAATGTTACAGATTTGCGACACTACTGATATTATCTCAGTTGGTTTTATATTACATGATAGAGGAAAGAACACAAATATCTGCTTACTAAATATGTGTATATGCACAAACATTCTTAACAAGATAGGATTGAAACAGTGTCAGTTACAATCTGTGTTTCTGCAACTGGTTATGTGGCCTTAGCTGGTATTTATAACCTTCCTCTACTACCCATTCTGTGAGAACTGGGGTGCTGTGTTAAGAACCTTAGCATGGGGCTGGAGAGGTGGCTCAGCAGTTAAGAGTACTGACTGCTTTTGCAGAAGACCCAGGTTTGGATCCCAGCACCCTCATGGCGGCTAACAGTCATCCATAACTCCAGTTCCAGGGGATCTGAGGCCCTCTTCTGACCTCCACCGGCATTGCATGACATGGGTGCACTTACATGTAGGCAACACACTCATACACATAAAATAAAAATAATTTAAAAAAAAAACCTTAACATGTTCTGTTTTGGAGTGATGTGAAAGACTTTGGACTAGAAACATGGTTGAATGCTGTAAGCAGAGCTTTTGGGGCCATTCTAATAGAGGCCTGGCTCAAAATGTTTCAGGGGGATGGAGCCAAGGTTTTAAACAGGCTGAAGGCCATTCCTGTGATATTTTGACAGAGTCTGCCTGCTTTCTATTCCTGTCTAAAGAACTTGTCTGAGACTAAAATTGAAATGTGATGAACTAATTTATTTCAAGACAGTCTAACATTGAATCTATGTTGTGGTTATTAATGTTGACTCATGTGAATTTATGAATAAAAGAGCAAGTAGGGCAGAAAGAAATACAAAATATACAGTTTGGAGAGGAAAAGAATACTAGGAAGCTGAGGGTTGTAGCCAAGATGTACTTGAAGAGAGGCTCTCGTTGTTAAGGAGATAACACCATTAAGGAGAGCCCTTCCACTCTATACTGGAACAATGGAAAGGGTGCTCTTGGGGGCAAAACTCCACTCGTCTAAGCCTCCAGCTTGTGAAAGGGGAACGCTTAAGGAGTTTTCTGCCCCTAGAAAACCACAACATTCAAACACTGCTGCTAATATGGACCCATTTTAAGCTGGCAGCCAAACTTGGTAATGTTGGCCATGTAGTGCTGGCTTTGGAGGCATGAAAGATGCAAGAGTGAGGGGGTCATGGATTATTACTCTGGTTTCAGAGCGCCACTGAGGCCAGGCAGTGTATGGCAGGGGAGAATGAGATGAAGGCCCTGATAGGTCTTGGGAAACCTATCACAGGCCAGAAGGTCCTGGGAAACCATTGCATGAAAGTGAAGCCAGGGTTGTGGTAGAGACTCCAAGATGTTGAAGGTGCCAGAGCTATGAGACATCTGTCAAGGAGAGTTGCATACAGGGAGTGGAACCAGCCCAAGAGAGAGATGGATGAATATTGCAGGCAGTAAAGCCAGAGGGTGAGCCATCTAAGCCCTTTGGAACTAAAGTCTCAGACATCAAACATGGAGCTACAGGATTTAGTGTTTGCCCTGCTGGTTTTCAGTCTTGCTTTAGTCTGGTATTTCCTCACTGTGCCCCCATTCCTCCCTTTTGGAATGGGCCTGCATATTCTGTGCCATTGTGTGTTGGAAGTATGTAATTTACATTTACATTTTTTATTTTATGGGAGGTCATAGTTAAGGAGAGTGCCTTGAGTCTCAGGAGACTTTGGACTTTTGAACAGTGTTGGTACTGCTAAAGACTCCGGGGACTTTTAAAGTTGGACTAAATACATTTTGCGTTTTGAGATGGCACTGAGCCTATGGGGTCCAGGAATGTGGTGGTTTGGAAGAGAAATGTTCCCTATAGGCTCAAGTGTTTCAACACTCGGTCCCAGGTGGTGGCGCTGTTTGAAGAGGTTTGGGAGGTACAGCTTGCTGGATGATGTATGTTTCTGGGGCGGGCTCTGAGAATTCATGGTGTTGTACCACTTCACTTTCCCTCTGCTTCGGGTCTGTGCTTGATGATGTGAGCTCTCAGTTTTCTGTTCCAGCAGCCAGCTGCCATGGCTCTCCAGCCATTATGAACTCTCCCTCTGGAACTGTAAGCCCAAGTAAACTCTTCTCTCATTTGCCTTGGTCATAGTGTTTTATCAAAGCAACAGATAGGTAATTAATACAGTTGGAGTCACCCTATTGTTCTGGAGAGGGTGGTGTGTGCAGCTCAATGCTGGTAGGGTCCTAGATTGCTAAGTGCATTGTTTGGAAGAGGGTGTGTATGTAGCTTAAGCCAAGCAGGGTCTGGTCTTGCTAAGCCCTTCTTACTCTTGCTTGCCTCCAAAGTCCATGGCACTAATCTGAATATCATTCCCACTCCCTTTATGAGGACCTTTCTCTATTTCTAAAGACAGCAGAATTGCAGCACCCATTTCCTTGACCATGCCAGGTATGAGGACTTACTAGACAACTATCCTGTAACAGATGAGAAGACCAACACAAAGCATCTTCCTTCAGATGACACAGGGCGTTACAGAAGTAGAACTGACTGTGCTGGGGTTTTCAGTATTGCTCCCCTGAGCCTGACCGGGTACCAAATGGCCAGTCACACAGCCTTAAAAAGGGGGAAGTATGTCATTCTACTCTTCCTCTCAAGGAAAAGCTTTACTTTAGAAGCCTGGGTAATTGCTGAGAAAAACACACAAACTTTGGCATTCTTACCCTCGTCAAGATAAGTGGCCAACCTCAACTGTTTAAATGGAAAGAGCACAGTTGGGTCAACGTGGAACCCTTTGTCTCACACTGGAAAAAAAAGGGCCAGCTTCTGTTTCCACCATCTTCACAGCAGCCATTGTCTTTCACTTGATGTGCTTGAGTGCTGTGTCTTGACCTTACCTGACCTTGGCCATGTTTCGGTGATACTGCCCTTATGGCATCTCAGTAACAGTCAGCCTTGAGGAGTCAAATACAGCAGAATGAAGTTAAAACTCGCAGGGCTTTAGGTTTGCTATCTACTTCCCTGTATCTCACTCAGTTAACTCAGCTGGCTCCCAGCCTGGCTGATGAGATCATATTTACCCACCTTCATCTCTGTGGAGTTGGCTGAGGGACTCAAGGCTGCCGCATTCATGTGAAACCTGGGCTGGCTTGTGAGGTGAGCAATAGGATTTAGGCTCAAGGCTGTGTTGAATGTTAGAACAAAACCAGTGCATTTCCTATGATTGTAAATTGAGGTTTGGCCTAAATGGGCCCACAGGGGACAGAATCTAAAATGCCTTAGTCTCTTTAAATGTTGAAAAAAGTATTTGGTAATTCTCAGTGAATTTTCAGGTGTTATTCACAAGTCTGGCTTTTGGCTCTCTCCCGGCCCAGTCTATCAAAGGTCTTCAGGTCTGCAGGCTTGGCTGGGTGTGACTCAGACTGTTCCATACCAGCCGGCACATTGTGGCAGGCACACCATCAAAGTCCCCAGCTCTGTAATAACTGTACTCTGGGGTTTTTCCGGAAATTAAGACTGGTAATCTCACCAGCCTCATGTAGCACCGTCCTTGCTCACCACCCCAAATGTAAGGCCCCTCTGTGCTAGTGTTACTGCTTGTTAGCTCTAAACCCACCTTCCATTGTTTGCTGTAAAATGAGCTGTGCCTTTTAAAGCTTTCCCCTCACAGCTGGCATACTTATTAGGCTGTGTCAATAGAATGTGGGAGGGACTGGGGGGGGGACGACAATACCTTCCTGTCCAGGTTCTGGTCTTCTCCATCTACTTGATCCTGGGTAACAGCTATCAACTAGTGCTCACCAGTGCTGTTTCAGGCTCTTCTGCTTTATCCCTTTCCCCTACCCCCACCCCAGCCCACCCTAGATTTCTTCAGCATCTCATAGGTATCCTGTTGGAAAACTTCACCTAGCTCTGCTGGTGATGAGGGGGTGGTGAGGTGGGGTGCAGTGAGGGGTGTTTCCTGATTTCTAGGGTAGCAGGAAGAATCATGGCCCTGAAGATGTGTGTGTCCTAATCTCTAGAACCCATAACATGAAGTAAAGGGGAATTAAGGTGGTTGACAGATTATTCTGGGTTCTCGGGGTGGCCAGTGAGATCTTAAGAGTGGGTTAAATGTAGAAGAGGGAGGTAGGGCACTCAGTCAGAATTAAAGAGAAGCAGCAGTAGAAGCCACTCTGGAGGGTTCTATATGAGGACCCAACCTGCTTTGCTGACTTTGAAGAAAGGAGGAGGCAGTAACAAGATGCAGCAGCAACCTGTGACCATGAAGAAAAGGCCCCAAAACTGCAGGAGCAGAAGTCTGTGGTCATTGAAACTGTCCCCTCCTCGCGACCTTTCACCTCCAGACTTTAGGGTATGCAAAAAATGATTTTTAAAAATTCTCAAAAACAAACAGCATTGATTTTGTTCAAACTACTGCGGTGATTTACTGCCCAAATCAGTCTTATTATACCACACTAGGAAGAATGTACCAGTCTTTCCTTTGGGTTTCCACCTCAATGTGACACAATTTTCCAGGCAAGTGTTGCCAAGTATTTATTTTTGGTTTGCCTGTTAGACTTTACCAATTTCTTGAGCTCCTTGGGGTCAAGGACAATCTTACTCATTTTGGTTTTCCCAAACTCTGCTACTGTGCTTGGAACATAGTGGCAACTTCATCATACTTTGCTCAATAAGGTCATGTGGAGGATGGAGAGGAGGAGGGAGCATTAGTGCCAGTGAGACCAGTAAACTGGTGGTAACGACTGAGAATCCAGATCACAGCAAGACAGCCTCTGATGATGGATGGACTACATCATTAGGAGGTGGAAGGGATGGAAGGAGGAGCAGGGGAAGATGGTAAAGGAGGAAGAGAACAGGTTAAGGCAGCCAGCAGGCCCTGAAGGTGAGGTGGGTTTGGGCACTAGTTTCTTGACTGGGGCAAGCTCTTCAACCACCTGAGCCCCTTGGTCCCTCCCTTGCAAAGCAGGAGCAGCAGGAATGTGCACTACCTCCTGGATAAGGTGTGAACTGCTCATCACGTGCCTGGCAGACAGCAAGTGTTCAGTTCTTGTCATATCACCTGTGTTCACGCAGGAACGTGTGGAGGCTGTGAAAGGGGAGGCTGAGAATGTGCAGACGGGGAGTCCAGGCAGGAGTGGGGCAGAGTGACTATAGGGTGCTGAACATCCCTCTCCATCCTCAGAAAGAAAGACCTTATTTAAAGTGGGACTGAAAGTCATTTAACAAGCTCGTGAGAAGTGGGATTAGAGGCAGCCTGCCTTTATTCAAGATTTGTGCCAACTGGTTATACTGCTTTGATTATAGGGCACAGCAGAGTTGGGGATGCTCGTTTTTAATATGAAGAATTGCATGTTATTCTGGGGGCACAGTAGAAGTCTCAAGAGGATTGTACCTAGCAGATTTCTATTAATGAAGCTCGATAGCCAGATAACAGAAGTGTATGGAGGCCATTTACAGCGTTTCTGGGAATGGTGACAAGGTTCCCCTTTACTGGGGTCCTAAGAGGGTCAAATGTTTTGCATATTTTTCTTTCATCTTGATTTCCTTTCATGCTTACTTTAAGGATGAGAAAACTAAGAATTGAGGAGAGTAGTACCATTCGCCACTTGCCAAGGGGAGGTGGAATCAGGACTCCAGTGCATCTGGCTACTCTGGTGTAGCTGTCTCCTTTTCATGTGTTGCGGAGCACAATTCTGCTGCTCAGACATTCAACCGGGGAACGTTGTCTTCTAATTACAGGAAGAACTTCTTGGCTCCTCAGTCTGGAAGCTTCCTGGTAATCAGAAGGAGCACAGCTTAAGCTCTTCATCATGGCTGTCCTAGACTGTGGTGGGGGAGTCATGGGGACTGACAGCTACAACTTAGAAAGGGAAACCTCACTGTACACAAGATTAACACTTGACTAGGCTCTAGGGTGCCCAGACATTATTTGGGGTGTTTCTGTGAGGGTATTGCAGATATGATATTTAAATTGGTAGGCTGTTCTCCCTAGCTGTCCACCCCTAAATTATGGATTCCACATACTTAGTTGAAGGCCTGAATAGTGCAAAATAGCTGACTTACCCTAGTAGGATGGAATTCCTCCTGTCTGATGACCAAATGAGGACCCTGGCTGTTTGCCTGCCTTCAAGTCTGAGTTGAAACATTTTCTCTTCCTGCGTCTCCAGTTTGCTGCCTCACCCTACAGACCTTGAGAGTGATCAGAAAATTCATAGAGATATATACATACATACACAGAGACAGACACATATGCATATGTAATATAATTTGTATGTTACACATACTTTTATTTATAGGTTTATGTATATGTGAACATATAGACTATTGCTGTGTATATGGAGACTCCTGATGAATGCTCTGTAGTACACTGCACATGCATGCCAAAAAGTGTGGTAAAACAAGCAAGCACCTTTTCTTTGAAAAATCAGTAGATGGAGGCCAATATGTGGACTTGAAGCAAATATTTTTTATTCCCTGCATTTAATTCTGTGTACCCTATGATTTAAAGAAAAGAACAAATCAAGGTGGTCAGGATTTGTTGGAGGGTACAGTGGACACTCCTTTGCATGGACTGCAGAGTTGTCAATTCCAGACTTCCATCACAGCCCCTGCAACCCACCGTTATTGACTGCTGGCCAGTCTGGATGCTTTGACTTCCCTCAGCTCAGGGATGAAGAGGGAAGAGGAAGGTATGTGATCCACGGGATAGAAGCTGCATCATGCAAAAGCACACAAAAGGAAAACGTTAAAACTGCTCTTCGCCGGGTGTGGTGGCACACGCCTTTGATCCCAGCACTCGGGAAGCAGAGGCAGGCGGATCTCTGTGCATTCAAGGCCAGCCTGGTCTACATAGTCAGTTCCAGTCCAGCTGGGGCTACAGGGAGACCCTGTCTCAACCCTCCCCCGCAAAAAAACCTCTTCAATTCCAATAAGGACAGTTTGGAAGTCACTCTTCAAATGCAGCCCCAATCAGAGTATTTATTTCTTGTCACATGTGATTCTGATCAATAATAGTAAGCATAGTGGTGAGCAGTCATTGAATGGCTGCTCTGCCAGCTGCTGTGCTTGGAGTATCATCCCATTCAACTTTTACACCAAATGAAGTGGATTCCCTTTGAATCCCACTGTAAAAATGAAAGACCTAAGACAGGCTTAGAGAGACTCTGACTTTCCCAAGATCACACAGCTACGCGTGGACCAATCAAAGTTTCACTGGATGATGGGACAATAGGACCTGTGTTCTCAGCCCAATTTCCTAAGTTGAATATTGTCACTGTAACCTGATTCTTCTGGCTTGTTACATCAAGTTAAAACAACTCCTTCAAACTCCTGAATGGAGTGACCCCAATTGACAGTTGCAGTCCAGAGTTGGGTGTCTGGATGACTGGGTGCCCAGCTTGTCTGTTAAATGCAGCCTTAGTCAAACTTGTCCCTAACTGAGGGAGACATCTTTCCTTTGTGTGTGTCTGAGGGGGCAGAGATGGGCATCCAGCGTTATTCTCAATTTCTCTCCACTTTATTATCATTAAAAATTTTAGACATTTGTGTGTGTATACACACACACACACACACACACACACAAACACGTGCGCGTGCCATGGCACCCATATATACATCAGGAGACAATTTGACTTTACCCTTTGGACCATCTCCTTGCCCCCTTCACCTTATTTTTTTGAGATAGGGTCTTTCACTGAACCTAGAACTCACCAATTTAGTTAGACTGTCTGGCTTGCAAGCCTCAGGGATCCTCCCGTTTCTACCTCCTCATCCCTGGGCTTACAGGCACATGCCACTGTGCCATGTTTTTTATGTGGGTGCCTGGGATCGAACTTAGATTCTCATGCTTGTGTAGCAAGCCCTTTACTGACTGAGCCATCTTCCCAGACTCCCAGCTGTGCCATCAGTTCACCTAAGCTGGGCGGCCATGGAGCTTGATGGCTTCTCCTGTCTCTGTGCTCCACCCCTAGCACTATGTTTACTGACTACCTGAGATTCAAACTCGGGTCTTCATACCTGCATGGTAGGTACTTTACCGACAGAGCTCTTTTCCCATCCCTGTCATAATGTTTTAAGAAAGTTCGTTGTTTTGTGTTGGGCTCCATTCGTAATTGTCCTCTGCCACATTTGGCCTATGAGCCCACAGGTTGGACGTACTGGCCACAGCCTATTTCTTAATCAAAATCGGAGAAAGAAAACTACCCAGGGGTTTGAAGCTAGATGGGCATTCGAATCTGGTACTGCTGTGTGTCTTTAAGATTAACAGCTAGACGCTTTAACTCTGAGCCTCCATCTCCATCCATAGAAAATAGGGTACCCGTCATAAAGACAACTCATCAGAGATAGCACCAACTCTGCTCATGCATTTTTAGGCTATTTCACATGTTCAGTCACTAGGGGGAGGCAGCAGACAGTGCATATAAGCAAACCGTCTCGGAAGTCTATTTTTCATTAAAATGGGCTTAAATAAGCAAAGGTCTGTGTGTGGGGCTGGCCGCCAGCTTCATCAAGGTTTGAGCTTTGCTTTGAGGAGTTCCTGCAAAGACATCTTCATCTGTCACTGTGCTCTTGAACATGGAGACGGTCAACAAACAAGCGCAACACACCAAGGGCCGAACACCAGCTTTTTCTTTATTTTCCAGCCTCTTGCCCTCTACCCTGTGGGGTAGAATGTGCCTCATTCTCTCCATTTCTCCTCACTGGTCACCCGACCCAGCACCAGTCTGGCAAGTTCCATGAGTGGTGCTGCCCGTGGCACCTTGGGAATCTCTTCCTCAGTTCCTGGGTCTCCAGAAGTTGGTCTGTTTGGGTATTTCTGTAGACCACTCTAGTGATTTCTGGGTCACCTCACCCCCACTTTTCCTCCGGTGCTGATTTGTTCTCTTTCCATTTTTCTAAAATTCCACATCTGTCTTCACTTCTTTTCTGCCTGGTAGAAAGAATGTCAGGCCCATTTCTGGGCCTGTGATACCAACCAGTTAGTGGCTGTTTGGCCTTAAGGAGGGGCAGACCCCTTTGAACCTTTGATTCAGGGCAATCATAGCCCTTCAGGTAAAGGACTGTTTATCTTGTAGCCGATGTGACTGGGATCTTGCCTCAGCTGTTCTTGCAGTTGGCCACAGTCTGGTTTCTCCACTCTTCAAAGCTTTCCTGAGGCCAGTCCCAAAGTTCTCATGTGAATAATTTCCCACTGTGAGGCTGCTCTGCTCCCCCAGGTGCAGGTGACCCCCAGCCACAGGATACTCCTCTGTGGCTTTCCTGGGAACCAAAGCCTCACAATACTCTTAGTTCAGAGGGCTGCTGTTAACATGGTTCTGTAGACATAAACATCAGGAATGTCTTCCCTACCATTCTGGATGTGAGAAGTCTGAGATCAGGGACTGGCATGATTGGGTTCTGGTAAGCACTTCTTTTTGGGTTGCTAACAATCTGCTTCTTATATCCATGAAGATGGATATCTCAGCCCACTTCTCCTTAAATGCTGGAAAGAGAAAGGAAAGATAGAGCTCTCTGGGTCCCTTTCATAAGCACACTAATCCCACTCATGAAGACTCACCTTTCATGACCTACTCATCTCCCAAAGCCCACATTTCTTAATAGATCACATTGGGGATTAGAATTTGGGGAGACACAGATATCTAATCTGTGCTGCCCAAGGGAGGAGTGACTTTCTTACCTTTGACATCTCCCAACCCCACCACTAGGACTAGCTCAGCTTTGTCTGAGGCTCTAGAAGCCACACAGCACAACCTGGTTACCTCTCTCACCTCAGGGCTGGCAGAGGTGGACTTGCATAGGGGCCACTAGATTTTCATCTTGAGAAACCTTCCTTCTCCCTTACATCTGTCCTAGTTAGCTTTGTCAACTCAACATAGCCTAGAATCACCTGAGAGGACATTTCCATTGAGGAATTGCCTAAATCAGATTGGCTTGTGGGCATGTCTGTGGAGGACTGTCTTCACTGTCAATTGTAGGAGGGTTCAGTCCACTGTAGGTGGCACTATTCCCAAGGCAGGTGGGCCTAGGTTGTATTAGGAAGGTAGCTGACAAGAGTCCGAGTGACACAAGCAGTGTTATACCAACAGGATTCGTTTAAAGACTCCCTTGTCCAAACTTGGGACAACTTGAGCTTCACAATCACAACAGTTGTGGGAGTATTAGTCACTTTTCTGTTGCTGTGATAGAAACACTGACCAAAGCAACTTATAGAAGGAAGAGGTTATTTGAGCTGACAGTTCCAAGGAGCAAGAGTCCATCACGGCAGGGAGGCATGGCAGCAGAGGAAGCTGGAGGAGCATAAGCTAAGCTCTCTTATCTTCAATAAGGCACAGGAACCAAGAGAGCCACTGGAGATCTGGCAAGGCTTACAAACTCTCTACACACCCCCTCCCCCCAGTGATGTGCTTCCTCCAGCATAGCCACACCCTTAAGACCTCCCAAAACAGCACCACCAACTGGGGACAAAATGTCCAAATACTTGGAACCTGTGGGGGACATTCTCATTCAAAGCACAGTGGGTAAGAACTCTTTGCACTTAAAAAGAATGCATCAGTCTGTACTTATATCAAATAAAATGGGAAGAGAGAAGGGAAAGCCCTTTGTAGAAAGAAGGCCAATTAATGAACACAAAGGCATGGTAAATTACAAAGCACCATTTTCAACCACCACACTAATGATTCAGGCCATAATTTTTAAGGGATGCTGAAGTCACTGGGTGAAAGGTGACTGGAAAGAGAATATTCAGTCGCAAAGTACCGTCTCAGAGATAATTTACTAATTCCAAAGGGAGAAGTTCTCTTTTGTGGTGAAGAAGTCTGACAGATACCATTTACCTAAATGATTAGACTTAGCAACAGTCGTAGCCAAAATCACCCTGTCCCAAATGCCAAATTGAAATCTAATATGAAGAAATGGTCACATGTATATAAATGGAGGGACATTCTGAAAAACAGCTGTCCTAGACTTCTCAAAAGTCAGTAGCAGAAGCTGGAGAGATGGCTCAGTAGCTAATAGTGCTGGCTGTTCTTTCAGAGGACCTGGGTTCAGTTCCCAGCACCCATGTGGCAGCTAATAACTGTCCCTAACTACAGTTCCAACCCATGTCATGAAATGCAGAGAACCTGGGTTTGGTTCCCAGCACCTATGTGGCAGCTGATAACCACTCATAACTCCAGTTCCAGGGGGTCTGTCGCTTTTTTCTGTCCTCCACGGGCACTGCATGACATGGATGCACTTACACACACACAGGCAAAACATACATATAGAATAAAAATAAATAAATAAATAAAAATCTAAAAGTCAGCACAAAAGACAAAAGGCTGGGGTATAGGGGGAAAATCAGCATCTAAAGGACATCATTAGGACAAATGAGAAACTCTGAATATAGATTGTCATAGTATTGGATCAGTGTTCAAAATCATAATTTTGTTAATAAAGGAAAAATTAAAAGGACATAAAGTGTCATTTGTTATTTATGCAAGTGTCTCAGAAATTGTGCTGTTCTGAAAGCCTCCAGGTGACATTGTCTGGTAAATATTCCCATGATCCTCTACTCCTTTACTGATGATCTCTCTCACCTTCATTTCTTACAGTTCTCTTAGAAGGAATGCACAAGAAAATGAGGGAAAGCAATCACGGAACAGCAGTGTGCAGGGGACCATCATTAACTAGCACTTCCCTGTGGTATGCTTGTGGGAGAGCCACAGCCTTTTTTGGTGATTTGTTTTGATTTTATTTATTTTTATTTGATGTATGAGTGGTTTGCCTGAATGTATGTAAATGCACCCATGCATGAAATGTCTGTGGAGGTCAGAAGAAGGCTTCAGATATCCTAGAATTGGAGTTAGGACTGCTGTTAACCACTGTGTGGGTGCTGGGAATCAAACCAGGGTCTTAATTGCTGAGCCATCTCTCCTGAGAACCACAGCCTTTGAGGGCAGGGTCCATTTCTGTGTTTTTGGACAAGAGCTTGGGAGGAGGGTAATGGTGTGGGTTAGCTAATTTTTACTTTGAGTTCTGAAACTTTACTTGTTTTCAAAGCACAGAATTTTCATTTCTTTGCTCTTTCTAGCTCCCTACCCAGGGCAGAAGTCCGGATCCAGGGCCACTCCATGAATGTCCTATGGATGGGGCGGCTTCTTGGGCTGTAATGTGAACCATGAGGCCTGAAGAGCCTTGCCAGAAGAAGAAAAGATGCTGCCCTCTTTCTATTGTTATTATTTGTGTTACAACACTCAATATACCTGAAAGAGTATAAGATTGATTTCATAAATAATAGAATTGGAAAGAAAGAACAATTATGTAAGAACAGTCTTTCCTGCCAAGTGCAAACCTGTGCTTGACCTTGGAGAAGTATTTTTGGCTTTGGTTTTTGAGTTAGGAGTGGAGATAAATTGAATATGAGGTCAGAACTATATTAGAGGAAGGAACACATGATCAGAGCTAAGCCCCAGGTTAGGAAGATGCTGATAGAAACCCCAGAAAAGCCTGGGTGACCCCTGAGCAATGCAACATATGCTTGCCTGGCCCACAGTACAACCTAAGACCACAATCTCCTTCAGATTACCCAAAGGCAGCCTGGCCTCAAGAAATAGAGTCACAGAAGACTCTGGGGTAGCCTTGTAGAGTCCTGGCCCCCATCTCAGGGCAAAGATAACACTTCACGATCTTGTGGCCCTGGAAGGGCGGGGGGCGGGGCAGAGAGAGGCTCTCGGTGGAAATGGGGAGCTAATTGGCATTTGTTTACATTTGACAAGATTAAGTTCACTACCAGCAGGATGGGGACTCACAGATTCAGAACTTAAATAGATGGATGTAAAATGAATGTCATACCTTGACAATCTGAATCTGAGGCTTTGAACATAGAAGAGTAACTCGATTTTGTATGATGTAGCTAGGGCCTAAACAAATGCAGGCGTGTTAATGACAGCAGGCTGCACCTGAGCACACTTGGCTCGCTCTGTCTTGCATTGCTTTGCTTTTCTGGACTGTGAGACCTGCTGTTATTTTCACTGAGCCATTGAGTGAGTCACTAAGCAGTGTTGCTCCATGGTTTCTGCTCCAGATTCCTGCCTCCAGTTCATGCTCTGACTTCATTCGGTGATGGACTGTTACCTGGAAGTGAAAGCTGAAATTAACCTTTTCCTCCCCTAAGTTGCTTTTGGTCATATGTTTGTCACAGCACTTAGAGAAGTGGACAGGCAAGGAGCTTTTGCTTCCTAATCTTTAGATTCTGCCCATCGACATGATGGGTTCAAGGTTGAAGACAACTCTGCTGACAACTGGTATTGAGGGGAAATGGTTTAGTTTAGCCAAGCATCAAGCCTGATTGATATCTGATACATATCAAGTACCCTTGCTCTCTTGGCCTCACCAGTCTCTAACAGTCAGGGCTTACACCATCTCAGCAGTTGCCACATGAAGGTTGACTCTGGAGAGGCTCTTATGTGAAGCTGATGCCTGAAATTAGTGCCCAGAGTATCTGTCTTCTTCTATACCTGGGCATGAATGAGCATCATTTCATGGGGTGTGGGATTCAGGCTTCTCTGAGGGCAATGGAACATTTGATACAACTCAGAAATTGACCAAGAAACTGGAAAGGGATAAATTCCCTCTTCAGTCTTCTCTTTGATGGACTGTCTACTAGCACATTTTTCCTCCATTCAGTCTAGCTAGAGATGACCTGTGTGTCAAGCACGTACACTCACAGAAATAGCTGCATTGTCCTGAGACTTTCTGAGGGAACAGTCAACAGCACGATGAGGCATCAAACTTCACTTACTCCCCACCTCCCCTGACTAACTTTCTTCTCCCCTTTCTTTTACTCCCCCCCCCCCCCCCCAGTTCTTGGTTTAAGGTATGTTTTCAAGGAACCCAGAGTGGAAGTCAGTGGCATGGGCTTTAAGATTCAGAGTGAAGTTTCTTCTGGAAAATTCCTTGAGACTCCTGTTACTCTATGTGTATGGGTGTTATGCCTGTGTGAATGTAAGTGCAACTGTGTTGTGCAGTGCCTGCAGGGCACAGAAGAGAGCATGGGATCCCCTGGAACTGGAGTTATGGACAGTTGTTAGCCACCGTGTGGATACTGGGATGTGAACCTGGGTCTTCTGCAAGAATAGTCAGTGCTCTTAACTGCTGAGCCATCTCTCCAGGCCCCTATACCATTCATTTTTAAGAAAAGATGACTTATTCATGGACCAGGATGTCTATCTAAGAAGAAGCAGAGCCTTGTGTCTCTGATATGGGCGGTGTGAGCTCTGCTCATGGGGTCTTATTCCTAGTATCTCCATGGCAAGTGTGAGTAGGATGCAGCACCCAGCAGTAAAAGCCATTGCACCAGCTATCAACCATCATCTTGCATTCTTTGCTACTTACCCAGTGCTGCCTTGGTGGCCCCACCTTTTTCTTTTCTCTGTGTGCTTGGAGTCATGCCCTCAGCCTTCACATGGTGTTGTGCTGAGATGATCCAAATTCCTTTGGCTAAGCCTTCTGCTTTTCTTTCCTAATAAGCTAAATGGTGACTCAGTCCCCCAGGACCTCAAATCCCCGCTGTGAATTGATGGTATTAGAAAGTTATGGCCATAACTTTCCATTCTAATCACTCTGAATGAGTTCCCTCGCTCTGATGTGACTGCCAAATTCCTGCGGGACTCTTCACAGATGAGTTCCAGACAGCTGAGTATTTTTGTCAACAGACAGAAATAAGAATTGGAACTTTCAGCCTACTGGGTTAGGGAACAGTTAAGAATGAGACATCCTGTGACATCTTCCCTTCCTTACATAGTCATTTAGTCATCTATTGGCCCTGGCTATGTGGAGTCTCACTGTGAAAAGCCCTGGGATCACGTTTCAGATCCCTTTCTACTGGCTTGTGAACAACAGTGACATAACCTGAGATTTTATTAGCGAGTGAATCTTGAAAACCCAGTACACGTCTTTAGAGTTTAGAAAACATCCCTAAGTTCTTCTGTGGTTGTTATAGTGAAAACGCTAGGGGAAGCTGTCTGCAGCAAAGCTATGGCGCTGCCACGGCAAGCCTGGTAATAGTGTGAAGAAAAGTGGCTTTATTGGGGGGAGAGGAAGGAGTACTCCACAACTTTTGGAGCACCCCTTAGGCTGAATTGAACAGAGGCAAGATGGAAAAGGTCTTTGAGGATCAGAGCAAGTGACCCAGTGCACACATCTACTTTAAAATCTCAAGCAATCAGCGCAGAGGCTCAGAGGAGGACTGTGGAAGCCATGCTCCATTGAACAGAGACTAGATTCTCTCCTGGAGCCACTGATTGGAGCAAAAGATGCTTAAACGACTCTGTGTGGGACCGCCAAGGCAGCACCATTTGAGCATGTGGCATCTTAGGCTAAGGCCTCAGAAGCCATGGCAGGGTGATGTCTCAGGATGTCCAAGGTTTCTACATCAGTTTCTATATGGAAGAGCTGCCCTGAAGGGGGCTGAGTTCTAAGGCTCCATTGCCCAAGCCTTGGGTCTCTTTCTCCGTCCACTGACAACTTTAACTCCCATTTCCTCCTCTGGACTGTTAGGTGTCCTACCCCTGTCTGGTCTTTAGGAGACAGGATAGATTTGGGAGCCTTGTGGACAGAAGGGTCTCCATGCAGGAGCTTCTAGGTTCAACAGAATTGCTTTAGTTCCTGGAGTTTGGATTCTTTTGGGAAGAACATCATCTTTCTCCGTCCTGGGTACCACTTCTTGCTTAACGGATGAGCATCAGAAAATCACAGGCCTGTTTTCAGGGACAATCAAGGTTAAAACAGATGGATGCATTTAGAATCAATGACTTTGTTAAAGCATTCTTTTGGGACCACAGACTTGTAAGCAGAGATGTGGTCTCAGTATTTTCTTGGTCATATCTTTGGTGCCAGGGTGTCTGACTGCTGTTTTGTCCCAAGCTGCTACCAGAATTAACTACAGATTACTCAGCCTGGGTTTAGTTTCTTTCTTGGTAGACAGAAGGACTGTGAGCTGATGGTCCCCACAGGCCTTCTAAATGCAGACATAGTATCTTCTCAGCCAGTCTCCCAGTTTTTCTTGCACTTTTAATAGCTGGGCCAGGTCATTCCACAGAGAAGGCTGGGTAAATCCCCAGGGAGTAAGGAACAAGACAGCATTTTTCATGGTGTCGAAATTTTGATGGTTTTCTAACTTGTATGCTCTCTTTTCTTCACTGACTTCCGTCTTTCCTTCCTTTCTTTTATTTTTCAGGTAGGTCAGTGAGTAGGGAACTTTAAGGCTATTGAAGCACCCAGGAGTGCAGGAGTGCTCACAGGGAGTGGGGAGTCAAGGTTCAGTGTTGAGAAAGGAAACTCCCTCACTCTGGAAACTCAAAACATTTCTGTGCACCAAGCTGCTTCTTTCCTAAGTTGTGTTAAATATAAATTTTATTTTTCCAATAATCTGGGAACCTCTTGGAACAGTGGCTTGCAAACTTTTTACGAATTAGACCCCTGCTTAAGTAAGTGGAAAACCACAGCCTTTGTGTATTCATCAGAGAAAGCAGAGGGAGGTCCTGGTAGAGGGGGAACAGATCATCGATCCTTTGATCTCCTCTCTCCCTCTCTTGGTCTGCAAGTCCCTCCCTGCCCCCTGATGTCTAAAGAACAGTGAAAAACTATGAGGGTGGCTGGGAGTGTAGAAGTCATTGTCTGGCTCACGACATTGTTGAAGACTTGGTAGTGATCATGACATCTTTGAAGACTAGGTTGAGATCGCTGGTTTTGAAAAAGCATTTGGGATGTTAATGGCGCTGGTGCTATAGTGTTTACACAGAGTCATTTGATACTCAGAGACAGCTGCTCCCTAGGAGGAGTGACATCTCAGTTCTACAATGAACACGTAGAGCTGTGTATGATTGGTGATACCGGACATCCATGTCCACTTGGCCTCCATGTTGTAGTTCAGGAAACCAGAGAGGTGTGAGGTGGCTTGTGGGAAGGTACACGCTAACTCACGACCCAACCCAAACAGAAGAGGTGCTTCCATCACTGACAGCCGGAAGTCAAAGGGCCTGGCCTGGGGTTGCTTGCTTCTCTTTTGATACAGGAAAGCTGGTCTGTTCCAGTTGTCTTGAAGGTTATTGACAGCAAATCAATAGCTTTGGTGACTTACATAATTGCTTTAGGGCTTATGAGTTAGGGTTGACTTCTCCTTACCCCATGGATTCTCAATACCACTATGTTTCTGATCCCCACTTCCAGTGGGTTCCTGGGTCACTAAACAATCATGCTGGCATTGAGCCTTTCTCTACAAACACTGCTTCGGGCATGTGGGCAGCAGGCATGTGACCTGAGGCTGTTGACTGACAAAGCCTGTATTGGATCTAACTGTTATGATTTATAGGTGGTTTGAGTTTGTCTTTTAGAGGCCAGTGTATTAGAAGCTTCTACCCTAGTATGGCAGTGTAATAGGTGGTAAAAACTTTAAAAGGTGGGGCTCAGTGCAAGATCAATGGTTGGGGGGCGGGGCACTGCATGGAGAATGTCAGTCTCTCAGAGTGAGTTAGTTCTTGAGTTGTTAAAAAAAAAAAAAGAAAAAGAAAAAAAGAGCAACATTGGCTCCTCCTAGGGTCTCTGACTTCCCATCTTATCCTGCTGTCTCTTACTTTTACACCAGTTCTTACCATGATGCCATCTGCCATAATATGTTATGGTCCTCACCAGAGGCCAAATAGATGAACTGGTCAGTCTCTAAAACTATGAGCTAAACAACTTAGTTTCTTTATAAAGTATCCAGCCTCAAGTATTTTATTATAGCAACAGAAATGGACTAACCTACCTTGAAAAGCTGCTATTATCCCTGCAGCCTCCACTCAGCAGTAGTGATCATTCTTTGTGATCACAAAAATTGTTAGTTATAGCTTACTGTATCATGTGAAAGAAAAAAAAAAAAAAACCAAGGAGTTGGAAATGGCTTATGGGCTTAGTCTAATAAATCCCATCCCATTTAATTGCAAATATTTCTGAGAATTCAGGAAGGGGAACCCAGTAAGTTCTGTTGGTTCATGGTTGAGTGATTATTAATGATTATACATTTAAAACCCACAGAGAATTACATTAAAATCTGTTTTCATCTGGAGAGAGATTTGTTTTGTTTGACAGAATATAGCTGTATCATCTTGGGATTTGTATAGGCCACTTGGTTCTACCTGATGCGTTTTTAGATATGGAATTAAAATTTTTCTCTTGGGCACATATTAAACTAAGAAGTACTAACTTTTATCTTCAATTTGTTGGTCCCATAAAACTGCGATGTACCCGTGGGACCTGACGGAGCCTGCTGCTCCATCCATGGATCTTTTCCCCTAGCCCCTTGACACTTCCATAAAGCTCTGACCCAGCCGGTCTTTCCTGGACCAGAAGAAGGTGGTGCCGTAATGAGGGTCATGAGTCTGGCTTGTGGATCTTGTATTAAAGGGCTAACACAGCTGAGGTGATGAACTTCACAGATGAGAGGGGTGTCATCAGCTGCCATTTTTAGTTGATGGTTTGCCATCTAGTCATTCTATAAACATCAGATCACATCCTATGGGTTAGCATGTGCTCCATTCATTGGGCCTTTCTTCACATGCTCAAGAACACGTCTGTGGGTTAATTGGTGCTGGGGAGATGCTGAGTACCATCATGGATGAGAATGAGACAGTATGCTTGAATGAACCAACAGTTCTTAGCACAGTCTTTTAAACTACGGATCAATTGCATTCACCCACTAAGATTTAGAATAATGACTGTGTGTGAAAGTCATCGTGAGGTGGCTGACAAGATGGCCTTCCACATGAAACAGCCTGGCTTCAGTTCTGATTCTGCCACCGAACATACAGGGGACCTTAGGGAAGAGGCTTCAGCCCATAGTGTTGTTTCTGTCTCCTGCAAAATGAGGTCAGCTGGGATCATCCTTGGAAAGCATGTAGAGTAAGGTGTGGCACAGGTTAGAGTCTCAGCCTTTATTATGGTGGTTATAATTATCATCATTTCAAAATCTTTTAAATTTTCCTTAGTTATCATGGAAAAAAAGTCATATATGGCATACAGTGACCACTTCATAAAAGATGGCAATCCACGTTGTAAAGTTTAGACTTTACCATCAATTGACTGGATTTGGAATTACCAAGGAAATACACCTCTGGCTGTGTCTACAAGGGTGTTTCCGGAGAGGTTTAACTGAGGAGCTACCCAGAATGTTGATGGCACCATTCATGCACTGGAGACCCATACTGAATAAAACAAGTTAAAAGAACCCCAGCATTCACTGAGCTCTGCTTCCTGACTGCTGACACAGTGTGACTTCCCTACAATGGACGGTGCCCTCACACTGTGAACCAAAATAAACCATTTCTCCCTTAAGTGGCTTTTTCTCAGGTATTTTGTCACAGCAATGAGAAAAGTAACTAATATGCCCCTCATCCCTTATTTTGTAAAAATGTCTCCGTATGTAGCCCAGGCTGGCTTCAAACTCTCAAGCTCCTGCCTCAGTCTTGGGAGAGCTGGGATTATGGGTATGTGCCATCTTGCCTGTCTGATAAAAACCCTTCTAACTTATCTGATCCTTGTGTAAAAGCTTGTTGGGCATGGTGTATTGTTCTTCCTTCTTTCCTCCCATACAAAATGATATGGGGCCTTGTGCTGGACACTAGAGTTGGATATAACATCTTTATAACTGAGGAACAACTCTACATTAATTCATCAGTTACTCTCAAATCACCTTTCCCTATGCAGAAAATCAAACTGGTAGAAGCCAGGATACAGAATGAATCTAGAGATTTTTGCATGTATTGCCATTTAATCTACACTGTCAAGAATTTCATGGATAGTGGGACAAGTAAGCAAAAGTATAGTCCTCACAAGCCCACTAAGTTCTATGGAAGCTTTTACTGTGTCACAAAGCCAAGCCCTATCCCTTGTTGAGTCCCTACTATGTGCTTGGATCTGTATATTTATCACGTCATCTCTTCTTCAGGGCAGCTTGATGAGTACATAGCAGTATTCCCATTTTTTAGATTAGAATCAGCCTCCAAGAATTTTAATGGCCAGTTCAAGTTCAGAAGGCTGGTAAGAAGCAGAGGAGTGGCCAACCAGACATCCCTTCAACCTGGCTCAGAGCCAGCACTACGGGCTTCCAGGCCAGGACACTGGTGTGACATTTTCAGAGTCCTTCTCCCTCTGCAGTAGTGCCTGGCTTCTGCCTCACACTGAGTTCTTGACTGATAACCATGCACAGAATGCCTTGCTAGCCGGAGATGGTTCTGCAGAGCATGAATAAAAACCTTTGTGGGTTTCACTCCTTAAGATTTTGGACTTGTTTGTTACTGCAGCATAACCTGGAAGGTTTTTTTGTTAGACTTTATGTTTTATTAATTATTTTTAAGTTAGCATCCAAAGTAATGGATTTCCATATATACTTTGTTCTAGTTTGTCCCCTTCCCCAGTGCCCTCTACTGTCTCCCTCTCAATGGTCCTTGTCCTCTGAGCCTCAACTAGCCCCTTCAGCTTTCCTGTCTCATGTATTCTATTACCTTCCCTTTCCTCCCCTCCCCTGACCCTTTCATTGTCTCCTTCCCATTTTCATCACACACACACACACACACACACACACACACACACACACACACCCCACACCAAATCTAAACATAGGCTCTAAGTTCTACATATGAGAAAAAAATTGTCTTTCTGAGTCTGACAGTCTAGCTTATTTCACGTAACATAATTTCTGGTTCAATCCATTTTCCTGCAAATGTTATGATTTCTTTACGGCTGAATAAAATTCTGTTGTGCGTATGTTCCACACTTCTTATATCCATTCATCCATTGATAGTCATCTAGGTTGGTTTTATTTTTTTTCTTAATTAAAAATTTTTTATGTGTATTGTCTGCATGTTTGTAAGTGCACCTGTGTCATGAAATGAATGCCAGGGTCAGAAGAGGGTGTTGGATTCCCTGGAACTGGAGTTGCGGATGGTTGTTAGCCACCATGTGGGTACTGGGAACTGAACCAGGGTCCTCTGAAGGGTAGTCAGTGCTCTTAATCCATGAGCCATCTCCCCAGACCCAGTTCCATTTCTTAACTATGGTGAATAGAGCAGCAATAAAATAGATGTACAAGTATTGCTATGGTATAACCTAAGAGTCCTTTGGGTAGAGGCCTAGAAGTGGTATAGCTGGATCGTATGGTGGTTTTATTGTTAGTTTCATTTCCATAGTGGCCACACCAGTTTACACACCTGCTAACAGTATATGAAGGCTCCTCTTTTCCCAGCTTCCTTGCCAATATTTGTTATCATTTGTTTTCTTGATGTCCATTTCGACTGGAATAAGATGGAATCTCCAAGTACTTCAAATTTGCATTTCCCTAGTAATTAAGGATATTGACCACTTTTAAAGATATTCATTGGGAGCTGGAGAGATTGCTCAGCAGTTAAGAACATTGGTTGTTCCTGCAGAAGACCTAGGTTCAAATCCCAGCACCCACAAGGCAGCTACCAACTGTCTGGAACTCCAGTCCCACGGGATCCGACAGCCTTTTTTTTTTTTTTTTGGCTTTTTGAAGCAGGATCTCCTTGTAGCCCCAGCTGTCGCAGAACTCACTATGTAGAGCAGGCTGGCCTTGAACTCACAGAGATCTGCCTGCCTCTGCCTCCCAAGTGCTGGGACTACAGGCATGCACCACCACGTCCGGCTCCGACAGCCTTTTCTGACCTCTGTGGGCATTGCACGACACGGGTGTGCTTGCCTACACGCAGGTGATACACATAACATTAAAAAAAAAAAAGATATTCATTGGGCACTTAAGTTTCTTCTTTTGAGAACCATCTGTTGAGTTTATTAGCTCATTTATTGATAAGCAGTTTGGGATTTTTGATGCTCAAAGTTTGCAATTCTTTGTGTATTCTAGATACTAATCTCCTGTCTGATATGTATCATAGCTAGCAATGATTTTTCCCCCAATCTGTAGGCTGTCTCTTTATTCAATTGTTTGCTGTGCTGAAGCTTTTTAATTTCGTGTAAATCCTTTACTCAGTTCTTGGGATTATTTCTGGCACTACTGGAGTCCTGGTTCAAAAAAATCCTTGCCTATGCCTGTACATTGAAGTGTGATACCAAAGTTCGCCTCTAGCAGTTTCAAGTTTACATTGATGTCTTTGATCCATTGAATTGATTTTTGTGTAAAGTGGGAGATATGAGTCTAGTTTCATTCTTCCACATGTGGACTCCTTTTCCCAGCACAATTTGTTGAAGAGGCTGTTACATGTTTTAGACACCAGTGCAAAAATTAGATGGCTATAGCTGTGTAGGTTTATTTCCGGGTCCTCTATTCTATTCCATTGATCTATATGTCTGTTGTTATGAACCTGGCAAATCTTAAACTGTAAATCTTAATGATCTGCAGACAGGTCAAATGCCTGGTGCAGAGTAGCACTCAACTATTTTTTGAAATAGAAATGACAATCCTGAGAAGCAAAGTGTTGAATTCCAAATTCTCTTTGTTGATGATTTGGTGAAACAAACAAACAGAACAAAAAAATGATGTAAAAGAGTTGTTCTTTAACCAGACAAATACTTACGATTGAAATTCTTTTTTGAGGCAGAGTCCCACTGTAGTCCTGGCTGGCCTGGAACTCACTATTGTAGATCAGGCTGACCTCAAACTCAGAGAGATCCACTTGCCTCTGCTTCCTGAGTGCTGGGATTAAAGGCGTGCTCTTCCACACCAGGCTCATGACATCTTCTTAATTTTCACATTCTTCAAAAGTCTGTTCAGCCCATTTCTCTTGTACCTGGTTACTTAGGCCTGAGGAGGATCCTCAGGATGTGGCTTTGTCTATGCAAGCAGATTGAATTTCTTTCAGGCTGAGTGCATTCCTATCTGCCCCACAATTATCATTAATAAATATTTAAATATCAGATTGGCAGCCCCAGAATGGAGCCCTGGGTATTAGGTCTTTCTGGGTCCCAGCTGATCGTTATTAATTCTGTGAATGCAGTTGTAAATTGACTAAGAACACACAATGGAAGCGATTACAAGTGTTTCTGTCAGTGCGCGGCTCTCCATTGAAAGATGTTTCAGATTTGCTTTTGCCTCATTCCACGAAAATATGAGAGGCAATTTGCTTCAAACTAAATGCTTCTTTAGTTTTTTGCCCAAATATCAAACAAGAATGAAGCAGGTGGGAGGAGCCATCTCTAGAGTGTGTTGTTCTCAATGACTCGGAGGTTCACAGGGTCACTCTGAACTAACGTGAATTGGCAGGCAAAAGGCTTTCTAGTGAGATGAATTATGTGCTCAGAGTTACCTGCTTTTTTAAAAATCTGAGTTAGACAGAGAGGTCAGAGCAGATAAAAATGACCCATTATCAAATAATCAATGAAAAAGCTACACTCCTGCAACATTTTTGGATCAATATACAAGTTACCTTTGAGATAGATGAATTATTCCGGTATAGTTCAGAGAAGAACAAAGCTCACTTCTAGCTAGCCTCCTTAAATGCACTGTGTGTAAAAGCAGAGAAAGAAGTCATTAGCCCATCAGGGCAGAAATGAGTCACTCTTTGCATAATTGCCAGGCCAAAATAATGCCCAATGGGACTGTTCTTGAGAACTTGGTTTGGTAAACACTGATCTGGGGGCATAAGCTGGGAAAGGTTCAAGGACAGGTGTGGATTAAGCTCTGGGGAAATGGCAGGCTCATACCACAAGGACAGAAGCATAAATCAGCAAAGAGTTTCTGAAAGGCAAATTTCATAGCACCTATCAGAATTTGAATTACCGTACTCTTTGACCTAGCAATCCGATTCCAAGAATTTGTCCTACAAATGTAGTTAGACTTCGCAGTATATCAAGATGTTTATGTAAAGATGTTTCTTGTTTGTGGCAAATATATAAACACCACTTGAAAAAGAGCCAGATGTGGTGAATGAATACAAGGAAATGGTTTTCTGGACATAACAGGGCAGTTGTACATATGAACTCACAGCGCTTGTGACAGCATGCACAAGACCTGTGTAAGCCCAAGCCAGACAGAAACCCAGCATGGATGAGGGAGGTGGCCAGGAAGCCCCACTCTAGCTGAGGATCTGTTGGTAATTGATAGCTGCTGGGAAAGAGACAATAAGTTTTCTTTAAGGGTGTGACACTTGGTGGGTTGACCGGGCTACAAAGGATGGGCCCGTACCCAAGAACCTTTTGGGAACAATACAGATTAGACTTGACAGACCTTTAAAAAAGAAAAATAATAATAGAGGACATAAAGTTGGGAGGAGGTAGTAAGGTGGAGCTAGATGGAAGAGGGGGTCTGAAAGTCATCAAAATACACTGCGTGAAATTGTCAAAAAATCAACAAAAGATTTTAAAAATGGAGTGCTGTGTCTTAAATATTAAGCTAAACAGGGACTGGAGAGATGGCTCAGTGGTTAAGAGAGGGTCAGGGTTCAGTTCCCAGCACACACATGGCAGCTAACAACCATGTGTAACTCCAGTTCCAGGGGATCCAACACCCTCTTCTGGTCCCCAAGGGCATTGCATGACAACATTCACTTTTCTAATTCCAACACTTCTCTCTAGAATCTTAAATTTCCTTTTCTAGTTTTATTTAAAACCAGCAGTTCTCAAAGTGTATTGAGGGAACCCCAGTAGTTGCTGATGCATTCTCAGTGGGGCTATTGGTTCAAAATTGTCTTAGTAATTATGACAAAGATTTTTCTTCCTTTTCCTTTTCATTCTCTCCCAAGCATAGAGGGGATTTTTCCTGATATTAAATGACATGATATCAAGATGGCTTGGATACAAATGCTAATCTGAGAGCCCAGCCATCTGTGAAACCAGACACTGAAGAGATTTGCTGAAATGTAAAATCCCACTCTTCTGATTAGTGTTTCTGTTTTGGAAAATAGAGTTGTGTTTTATCAAAATGTAAACATGTAACAAGCTCTAAAATTGATTTGATATTTTATAATGCTGACAATTGGACCCAAAGCCTTGCACATACCAGGAAAGTGCTCTACTGCCAAACTATATCTCTAGTCCATTTTTCTAAAAAACAAAATCAACAAATATATACTTAATTTCATTTCTATCATGACCAATACCAATACTGATAATAAATCTACACCAAAGCTCTTTCTGGTGCTTAGCAATCTTTCAAAAGAATAGGTGGCTTCTGAGAAGGGGGTATTTGAGAGCTTGTGCCCTCCTGTGACTGGAGCAGGATCTACCTCTCTCAGTGAGGTGTGTGTTGGGTTTCTTTATACTGAAACCAGAATGAAGCCCAAGAAATTCTTTAAATGCTATACTTTAAAAAAAATTATCACCGGTGTTCCCTATCTTGTACTTCCTAAGGGAAAGAGAAGAGAGGTTTGTTAAAGAAGACTGGTTGCATGACTGACTTCCAGCCTTGCCATAGTTCATAGCTTGATGGTGCATCCGTAATGAGTAAGAAAAATGAAATCTTGAAATTTGAAGATGGAGACTATTACAGAGTTCCACAATTGGTTAAGCACAAAGAATAAGTGTCTGTGAGATGCCCAGCCTTAAGCAACGCTTCTACAATAGAACCTCTACACTGAAGGCTCACAGAACATAGTGGAACAAGGGCTAGAGAATACAAATGTGTCTTCCAACTCTCACCAGTGAAGCTTCCTCATGCAACAGAGAGTGATTAACACAGAAAGCCAAAGCTGGTCAAAATGTAGAGAATAAGAGATTGCAGAGAGTGCATGTCCCTGGATAGGACCTCCATATTAAGCCTCTGCCACCCAGGGCTCAGGGACCACTGTGGAAGAGGAGGTGGACAGACTGTAAGAGGGGGTAGATGACCACAGGAAACAAAGTTTTCTAGGTGACTATGAACTTGCTCATGTGAATTTACAGCAATGGTGACAACATCCACAAGATCCATGCAAACTCAATCAGGCAAAACCCCAACATAGAACTAGGGAAATGGAGGAACTATTGGCAGCTGATCACTGATGGGTAAAGAAGATTTTCTTTAAGGGAGTGACACTAGACAGGCTGAACAGGCCCCAGTGGATGAACTCACACCGAGGGACATCTGGGTACACAAACTTGACTTGCTAGGCCTTAACATATATAACAGAGTGTATAAAATCTGGTGGGAAGACAATGGGGCAATGCAGATAGGGGAAGGGCTCTAAATATTATTCAGATGTATTATATGAAATATACAAAAATGCACAATAAAAATATATATTGTTAAAAACATGCCAAAATAATGAGTAAATCATTAACTTAAACCCTTAAAGTTCCCACCTGGTTTTCTCTCATACCAAGAGACTCTGGTGGCTAAAAGATCAGAAGCAAACCCTTCTAATTCATTTTATAGGAATAATTAAACATTCAGAGCAGAAAATCATGAATTTCTCTATGGAGTATAATATTGCCTGAGGTATAAAATATTAAAAATGGTCCTGGTGGGGGGAGAAAAATTGGTGATTCATGGCCCTGAAAAGAAAAATGCTTCTTCCCTTTGCACTAGTAATTCAACATTGTCTTGGAACTTTACCATCGAGTCTCACTAGCTTCAGCATAGAATAACACCAAGCCACACGTCTACACTGATGGCTAGTGCTAATGGAGAATGCTCCATGTACAGCCCTGTTCAGGCTTCACAGTGCTTTACATGTACAAACCAATGAAGCCTTCTTTCACATGGTGGCCAAGCTGAGCTAGCCTGTATCTTTCCCATGCTTTGTCTTTGCATTTTACCAGTGCACGCATCTCTGAAGAGGCGTCACCCAATAAAAGTGTGGTGTGTGGGCAAAGTCCTTTTCCCTGTGGTAGATCTCTTACAAAATAACTTAGTGGGGGATGGTTCAGAAGGCACATTTGAGAATATGTTTGTGATGTGTGTGCACATATGTGTGTGCACTGGACTTAATGTCAAGAAATACTGTATTTTTTTTTTCTCTGCCTTTTCTTCCAGGAAACTCTCAGTACATCTGTGAAGTGTAATTTTGGTGATTTTTTTTTCCCGATTTATTGCAAGTTTCTTACATTTTGGATGCAGGCATAAGAGGTAATACTAACAAACAAACAGCAGCGACGAATCCTCAGACAAATGCAGGATAGCCTTTAAACACAGGCAGTGGTGGCAACTATAGTACTTTGAAGGACCCTGCTAAGTCCAGTTCCTTGCATCTGCACTGTTAATGCAATTCTCTCCATCAATACTGCTCCTATGAGGCAAGATGCTTTGTCTTCAGAAAGCTGCTATGTTACAAAGCAATCATGCTGCAGGGGACAAGGATGCTTTCCCTATTGGTCCTTATTAAGGCCATGACAAGTGTGTGTTTATCTGCCTAGTTAGACTAAGGACCCAGTCCTGAGAAGGTGGGCCAGGGACCAGGAGTTGCTGTGAAGGATTGGCTGAGTCACATGGCATTCCAGGGAAAAATGGAGACCTGAAGTTGGAGAGAAGGTGCTGGGGAAATATTGGGCCAATGGGGTGCAAAGGGAATGAGATCAGCCCTCCTCATTTCATTGTGTAGATTACCAGGCTGTGACAGGTATAGACAGAGGATAAGAATCAGGAGGAAGTTTAGGTCATTTAGGATTTTAGTTGGCATCCTGTGGTCTAAGGAGGAAGCCAGAACAATAGCTGGCACAGACACCTTTACAGTTGCTAAAACTCATCTTTATCCTCTTGTCTACTGCATTAGCCACCTCAATATTGCTAGACAGCAGTAGACACAAGAGGCAGCTTTCTTTCTTTTTGACTTTAGCAGGAAAATTTCCAGTTCAACTGAGGTGTATGAATTTAGCTATTTATCCTTCTCTTTCTAAATATGTCTATCATTGACAGTCATAATAAAAAATTCCCATGTCTATATCACCCTACTTAAGAGTTTGTATGAAGAGTGTGTATTACATTTTATAAAATTCTCTTTTAAATGTCTATTTATGTGACCACCTGGTTTTCTCTTTTCCTCTGTTAACACAGGGACTCACGTGAATATAGCTCTCTCTCTCTCTCTCTCTCTCTCTCTCTGTATGTACAAGTGCATGTGGAGGACTAAGGTTGACATTGGCTGTCTTTCTTAATCACTTCCCCCCCTTCTGTTTTCTTTCTTTCTCCCTCCCTCCCTTCCTTCCTCCCTCCCTCCCTCCTTTCTTTCTCTTTCTTTCTTTCCTTCCTTCCTTCCTTCCTTCCTTTCTTTCTTTCTTTCTTTCTTTCTTTCTTTCTTTCTTTCTTTCTCTTCAGAGCTGAGGACCAAACCCAGGGCCTTCTGCTTGCTAGGCAAACGCTCTACCACTGAGCTAAATCCCCAACCCCATCCCCCTTACTTTTTGAGACATGGTCTCTCACTGGACTTAGAGCTCACTGACTCATCTAGACTACCTGGTCAGGGACCCCCAGGGATCCTCTAGTCTCAGCCTCCCTAGCACTAGATTCTTATGTGGTTCCAGGGAACTGAACTTAGATTCTTAGGCTTCCACAGCGAGCACTTTAGTGAGCCGTCTCCTCAGTTTCCAGATTTCTTAATATTGAATTATTTTTACATTTTGGAATAAAACTTGTCTAATATATTCATCCTGTAATGTATTGTTGGATTCACTGTGGTACGAATTTGTCAGAGTCTGAAGTCAGTGGTATTCAGATTTTTGCTCATTTCTTTCTTTCTGCTCTGGAACAGGTAACAGAACTGTTGGTTCCTTGACATTTTAAAGGAATTCACCTAGATGGATTCATCTAGGACAAATGTCTACTGGAGGGTAACTAATTTCAACTTTTACAATTTCTGTCAAAGTTATTGGTCATTATTTCCCCATTACTCATTTGAATTATTAAATTCAATTTTTTAGTTAGTGGGTACTGGGGGCATGGCTCAGTTGGTAAAGTGCTTGCTGCACAAGCACAAGGACCTGAACTGATACACAGAACTCACATTAAAATAAAAGCATGGTAGTATTGCTTATAATCCCAGTCCTAGGGAGGAGGAGACAGATAGATTCCTGGTGTTCATTGGCTGGCCAGCCTCACCTAATTGGCAAGTTCCAGGCCAAGTGAGAGACCTTGTCTCAAAAAAACAAGGTACATGGCTCCTGAGAAATAACACTGAGATTGGCTTTTTACATGCACACACACGTGCACCCACACCTATATCCACATGAACGCGCACACGTTTACACACATTTATACATTTTTAGTTTGTGTACAAAATAACGAGTTCCAGCATGACATTTTCACACGTTTCATTATATTTTTCTGGCTTCACTCCCTATTAGTCTCCATTGTCCCCGCTGGTCCCCTTCGTCCCCTTCACTTTCATGTCAAGTATATGAGAAAACATGCAATGTTTGTCTTTCTTTCCCCCACTGCACTTTTCTGCTCTTCCCTCCTCCCTCAGTTTAGACTCCTCCTCCTTTCATGTAATTCCCCCTTCTGCTTCCATGATGGATATGTGTCTTTAAAAAAGCTAGATTCTGGGGCCGGGTGTGGTGGTACATGCCTTTAATCCCAGCACTTGGGAGGCAGAGGCAGGCGGATCTTTGTGAGTTTGAGGCCAGCCTGGTCTACATAGTGAGTTCCAGGACAGCTGGGGCTACAAGGAGACCCTGTCTCAAAAAGACAAAAAAAAAAAAAAAAAAAAAAAAAAAAAAAAGCTAGATTCTGCATATTAGAGAAAACATGAGAAAACATTAGTATTTGTCTTTCTGAGTGGCTTATTTCACTTATCTTGTTAGAATTTTGATAACTACTTTTCTAGAAAAATTTTCATTTCACACAGGCTTCCAATTTTGTCAACACAGAGCTCTATCATATTCCTTTGTTGCTTTATATAATATTGTTTTTAACATCTGCATGGTAGAACTTCATGTGGTTATGCTGTGTCTCCTGTAGCTACTTTCATATTTTACTAGAAGTCTTCAGTAACTGTTGACTGAAAAATAAAGCCAGCATTTTCTTCTTGAGTCCTGCTGCTACTGGGTGATCTTGCTGAGAAGAGTCTGGTCTTTGGAATCAGACCCTGGCTCAGTCACTTCATAGATTGGGACTTACGGGAATAAGTTACGCTCTCTATACCTTAGTTTTCTTTTCTGGAGGGTGGTGATAGCGATAGTAATTCCTGTCTCAGCCATCCCCAGTACAAGAAAGAGAACCCCTCTGGGCGATGTAGCAGAAAGGGATCATTGCACAGCTGTTGGAATGGCTGGAGGAGTAATCACTAGTGTCAACCTCTTGGAGCAACTTCCTTTCACAGAACTGACCTACTTGGGAAACTGTTGCCTCTGAAGCCATGGTCATGGAAATTGTCAGGTTCAAAACCACACAACAGAAATATGTGGTCACCACTTCTGCTTAAGTGCCCAGGAGCTGGAGAGGGGCAGAAAACCCCATTTCCTCACATTACCAGAATAAAACTTCTCAAAGGAGAAGAAGTGGCCTCTGCCTCTTCCACCTTCCCAAACTCATGCAAATACTTAGGGTGGGTGAGATACAGCTTATCTGTAAAATCCAAGCTCTACGAGCATCTGGGAAATACAGCTTTCTAGAATAGAGGATTAGGCTCAAGCCAATCCACATGTTTATAACATCCTTCATGAGACTGTCAGGAAGCTCAAATAAAATAATTCATGAAATGTCTGGAACAGTGTAAAATGTAATTGATGCAACGTATTATTATTTACAAAGAGCAAATCATGTCCCAGGATTTATTTCCTAAGCATGCAATATTAATAATATTTCTTTTCTGTTCTCAAAATACTCCCAATATAAATAAGAGGTGGGTATTTAAGCAATAATTACATCAAAATGACAACAACAGCAAAATGCAATTAAGGGATCAAGTCTATTGGTAGTATTGTTGACTAGTCACTCATTAAAAAGTAGATTTACTGGCATAATTCATCCGTGGGCCATGCCTGGCACTCAATGCTGGGATGCAGAGGTGGACAAGATGGATGTCATCCTTGCTTGGTTTTGTGGGCATGTTGGGAACAGGAGGAGAAATGGGGAGAAGGTCTCATAGGCAGGGAACATTTGGAAGGGATCTTTCAGGATGAAGGAGATTTTAGGCAGAGAAGGGAAAGAAGGCGAGCACAGAATCACTTGATGCCGGAGTTATAAAGGATTTTCATCACCAGCCCAGGGGAAGCATTTCCCTCAGTGTGTTCCCTGATACTCTCATCCCTAGAATGACTTCATGGAGAGACAGACACACTGGTATGTGGTACCGTTTGGAGACCACAGGGTGGTTAGCATAGTCAAATGTTGAAAAATCTTACAGTAAAATGTTAACTTTAACTATTTTATTTCCTGACCATGGAAAACTTCTTTGAAATGATGTCTGTTAGCACAGACCACACTACAGAAAAGACGGGTCTCCAAAGGATCGACCAGTGCATGCCGTGAAGTGAAAACGAGGCCAGAGCAAGACAGGAGCAGGGACCATGCTTTTCTGTAGCACTTTGATCTCTGCAGCGAACCCAGAACCCAGCACACTTCTCAGCTACAAGAAGAGCATTTCCAAAAAGACACCCAGAGAATTTCTCCCCTCAAGAGCCAGACAGAGCTTCTTCCTGCTTCGGTAGCATTGCCAGATGAACTGCAGGGTTCTTGCAATTTGGGTTATACTCATACCAACAAATGATCATTATCTGCCTGAAATTTAAGTTTAGCTAGACATTCTATATTTTTATTAGCTAAACCTGGCGACCCTCCTCTTAAAATCTACTTGTTACTGTTACTTGCTAACCACCCTGGAAAAAATGATTCCTATTTTACTTTTCAACATATCACTGGGCCAATCCTTTTACGCGGCTCCAAGAAGACAAACCAGTTATGTACAACTGAGTTTCTTTCACGTTCCCACTGAGAGGGAAAGCTGCCATGTCCAGAGGGAGGCCATGAGACATTTATTTCATCAGTCTGGACCCTACCACACGGAAGGCGGCACTCAGTGAGTTCTTTCAGTCAGAGTGACCCGCGATAACTCACCCATAGGAGATTCGTGGGGAAAGATCAAAATACACACATGAAGGAATTCGGACGCAAACTCCTAAGAAATAAGGCAGCTGGGATCCACAAAAGGTGGACAACTTGCTGTCATACACTCCATGCCAAGCCCTTGCTTCTGGAAGGTTCTGTTACAGCCACAGAATTCCTGGAGCTTACATCAGGTAATTTCTTCATTTTGTGCAGTGGAGACCTGGCTCGTGATAATAAATTGCAATGCTCTTAACAGCTCTCCTGTTTCCCGTCCATCTTTGTCCTGCCCCATAAAGATGCAACTGAGCCCCTCACAGACCATTCATTATTACTTTGCCAGGAGGGTCCTGACTTAGAGACAGCTGAGCAATTTAAAAAGATTAGTTAAAAAAATCCTCCTGTGTTCTTTATGCTGCTGGTCGTTTAGGCTGTTCTTTGACTTTCAGTTTCAGCTCTGGTACAATTTAGGCATATTTTTGTAAACCCAAATGTAAAACGCAGTTTGTCTTTCCACGCTTTTTGCATTGTGTTCTTTCGTGCGGCTTATATCTCATGAGGCACTAGGACAAATCTGCTTTCACAGAGAAGGGCAATGACCCGCTTAAAGTATTGATTAATTGCATTCATGGGTTTGCTCATTTTTACAAATATTATAAAAATACAAACCATGAGCCAGGTGAAACAGAGATAAACAAAGCAGTCTCCTCGCTTTAGGAGTTGACAGGTTAAACAAACATTTGCAATTCATTGTGATGAGTCAATAGCAGTAACATTGATGGGGTGGTACTGGGAAGAGGGGCTCAGAGGATGGGCTCTACCTGGGGGACATGGATAGGGAAGAGCTGGGAAGACAAGATTTATGAGCTGATTCCTGACAATAAATAGGCTGTGTCAGAGTGCAGAGATGGAGGATGAGAACCGCATGCAAAGGCAAGGCTATAATTTGTTGTTCAGTGAGAGTCCTCCAGAGGCTAAAGATGGTCCATTGGGAGCAAGAAAGAAAATAGCATGATTTCTTTATTCTTAATGGATAAATAAACACTACTAATATTTAGTATGTGACTTGGAGTTGGGTGCTTATCATTCAGCAGTAAGATGGTCTATGACATGACAGTTTGACTTGGGGTATTCTGATTGTACAAAGGTGCAAAAGGAATACATGTTCAGCAGAAATGATACTTTGAAGTCTGATCTTTTCCCATGCTAGTGATGGGTGGTAGCTTACTCCCTGACAGTGCTGGGGACAGGGCGGTGAGGAACAGTTCCTGGTCAGCCACTCCATCATGGAGAGACACTGATGTTACTATAGTCATCAGGCTAGGTGTACGGAACGACTTAGGATAGTTTTGGCTTTACTGGGATGGAACCCCACCACAAGCCAAGAGGCATCTGTGTCTTTGGTAGGTTACAAGCTCGAAAATGCTTGACTGACATAGGGTCCCACTTCAAGATGAAGAGCTATAGACAATCAATGGATGCTGAGGGAAGGAGAATCAGTTTTCTTCAGGGATGAGCTCCCTGCTAGGTTATCTAATTCCAAATAGGCAGCCCTAAACACGGGTACACACAAGAACCACTAAAAGGACTCAGTGCATTATATATACATGTGTATATTTATAAATGTTTGTGTGTATATATGTAACAACAATAATCAAAGAAGAGAAGAAGATAGACGGGGAGTGGGGGCACATGGGAGGAATTGGTGGGGCACTAGGAGAGATGGAAATAATGCAAAGTCAATACTCATGTGTGAAATTCTCAAAAAAAGAAAAAAATTAAAAATGAAAAAAAAGGTTGAATCAAAAGGGGCTGTCACAATCAGCCAACTTTGGCCACTACAGCTGGAATCACAGAATTAGAGATTTAATTTCTGGTCCTCCAAGTCAGGCTGTGACAGTGCCAAAGATTATATATATATAAGAAATGACCTCAACAGCTTTACTGGGGGCCACATTAGTTCTTAAGTAGTCCAGAATTTGAGGAAAGATGTACTCCTAAAAAAACAACACAAAACTTAAAAATAGATATAGGGTATAGGAAGGGAAAGGAAGATAAATTAAAAACAATGGCAAACATAGCACACCAAAGGATTCCCCAAGAAACAACAGGAAAGAAGATGACTCAGTAATATGGTTTGAATATGAAATGTCTCTCCCCAAAGACATGTATTGAATGTTTGGTTCCCAGTGTGGCAATATTTAGAGGTGTGACCTTGGACATGACTAGATCATGGCAGAGTATAATCTCATCAATGGATCCATCCATTGGCTGAGTTATTTTTCAGTAGGATATTGGTAGGTAGCAGAAATTATAGGCATTAAGGTCTTATTGGATGAAGCAAGTCACTGGGGGTATAGCTATGAATGGTATAATTCTGTCTTTCCCTCCTCCTCTCTCTCCCTCTCTCTCTAAGCCACCAGGAAGTAACTTTGTTCTACCATATGCTCCCCATCATAATGTTCTGCCTCACCATAGCCTAGAAACCACAGTCAAGTGACTATGTACTGAACCTCCAAAAGTATGATCCAAAATAAATATTTCCAACTCTAAGTTGTTTTACTCAGGTAATTTGTGATAGCGGTAGACAGCTAACATGTCCAGTTCTCTGCAATCTCAAAGTAATTATAGAAAATATTCTCTCTGATTAAAAAAACAAATTAAAATGTCAATAAAAACAACCAAAAGATCATAAAAACAAAGATGAAAATCCAGTAAACATAGAAAACAAGCAAGAAGAAATAATAGCAAATGAAGTAAAAAACAACATTATTAAAATAATTGAGAAAAGATACTAGACATGGAAAAACAAAGACCCGATATATACATGAATCAGACATACATAAAGTACTAAAAAGAACAGTCAGACCAGAAAAATACAATATACAATGGAATAAAATTTCGGTATAATGCGAATATAGTCTAACTCACAAAAAGTTATTGACACAGCACATTCGACCCCAAGATACATCCTAAAAGTTACTAAACTTAAAAAAAGCATTTGGACATCCATAAAAGAACAAGTTACTAGACTAGGGAGGAGAAAAAGTAGGTAAAGTACTCGCATAGCAAGCATGAGGGCCTGACTTAGATACCCAGTAAGAAATGTAGCAGGGCAGCCTGATACAGAGGAGTTTTGAGAGGCTGCAGCTATTCTTTTTCTTTAGTTCAGGGTTGTTGATTTTTAAGCAGTAATAAAAATAACATTAATTATCATCTTTTTGATTTCTAAGTCTCTATCTCAATTATTATTTTTTAAACTTTTTTATTTTATTTTTTTTTTATTTTATGTGCATGCATGTATTGCCTGCTTGTAGGTAAGTGCACCCGTGTCGTGCAATGCCTGTGGAGGTCAGAAGAGGCTGTCGGATCCCCCGGGACTGGAGTTACTGACAGTTGTTAGCTGCTATGTGGGTGCTGGGATTAGAACCCATGTCTTCTGCAAGAACAACCAGTGTTCTTAACCACTGAGCCATCTCTCCAGCCCCTACAAATAAAATATTTTTTTAAAGATTATTTTCTGGTCCTCCAAGTCAGGCTGTGACAGTGCCAAAGATAATGCTCTGTGTGTGTGTGTGTGTGTGTGTGTGTGTGTGTGTGTGTGTGTGACCACAGGTCAACATCTGGTACCTTCCTCTACTGCTCCCTGCTTTAATTTAAAAACATATTTCTTTATTCTTTGACCATTTCTTACATGCATATGATGTATTTTGGTCATTTTCATGACCCCCATTTTCCTGTCATCCTCCTCTCATTGAACCCCCTTTCTTCCCAATCGGTACCCAGCCGACTTTCATGTCTTTGTTATGTTTTTGTGATGCCCTTCTTTTCAAGACAGGGTCTCTCATTGAACCGGATTAGACTGACTGGTTAGCAACTCCAGAAATCTGCCTGACTCTGCCTCTCCAGCCACCAGGATTAAACAAGAAGCAGGTGGAATTATTTCTAACAAGTATTTCATTAAATTTAGTGTACTCCAAATATCTCTTCAAGAGAAAAGATTATTACACATTTTTTTTTTCCTTTTATGGTGCTGGAGATCAAAGCTAGAGCCTCATAAATACCAGGCAAACACTCAACTACTCAGCCATATACCTACCCCCATCATAAAAGATTATTAATGATGGGGCTGGAGAGATGGCTCAGTGGTTAAGAGCACTAACTGCTCTTATAGAGGACCTGGGTTCGATTCTCAGCACCCGTATGGCAGCTAACAACTATCTGTAACTTCAGTTCCAGGGGATTTGACACCCTCTTCTGCCTGCTAAGGGTTTTAGTTTGGTTTTCTTTTTTAAAATTTTTTTGGATTTTTTAATTTTTATTTTATGTGTATGAGTGTTATACCTGCATGTGTAAGTGCACCTGTGTCATGCAATGCCCACAGAGGACAGAAGAGGGTGTAGAGCCCCTGGAACTGGAGTTACCGATGGTTGTTAGCTGCCATGTGGGTGCTGGGATTAGAACCCATGTCTTCTGCAAGAACAACCAGTGTTCTTAACCACTGAGCCATCTCTCCAGCCCCTACAAATAAAATATTTTTTTAAAGATTATTGATACAATTTTTTGTGAGAAATCTTTGAAATCCTGTATGTCTTATCTGACACAGCACATCCCAATTTGAGCTAGCCAGATTTCAAGTAGTCAGGGGCTACCGGTGGCTAGTGACTATCATGTGGGGCAGGCAATGCAGAACTTCCCCCATCCTCAGTCTGCCTGTGGAGGCAGACAAGGGTGTTGCATAACACACTGCTCAAGTAGCATCACTTCTAGGAAAGGCTTTGTGATGGTGATTAGCTCTGAAATGTTTTGGTTAGCATATCTCTTCTCTTACCAGGAGCTTAAGCTGTCAAGTTTAAGCAGAACACAGAAGCTGATGGCTCATCCTAGAAGAAACTGTCCCTATTCAACATTCTGCCACCATTTACATGAGACTGGCTGATGTTGGAGCTGTGCTGACTGGGGGTTAGTTTATTTTTAAATTAAAACAGAGCTTTATTTGGTTTCTCACCCTTAGCTGACACTTCTCACCTCCACTGAACCTTTCCTAAGACCACATTAAACGTCACTTCAAAGGTTCAGAGCTGGTTGTCAGCAGTGAAGAACATACTAATCCTACAACAGCCTCCTTCAAGCAAAACAGTGCTCGTTACCAGTGCTGGGAGTGGGCAGAGGCTATGGAGAAAGCTCCTTGAGTTTTGTATAATGGAGAAAGCACTAGGTGAATCATGAGGTTAATGTCATCTGTGGTTCACAAGACCAAACTTGGAATCCTCAAGGGTGGTACTGGTGTTGTTCTGTCTTGACTCACTAGAGACCCAGAGCTTACAGTTAATTTGGAGACAACAGATTCTTTTCTTGGCACTTGGGATATTTGGCTGAAAAACAGAGAGTTTTGTGGAGAGCACTAGAACTCACTGCCCTTATATATTTGAAAGATTTGGGGAAAAAGAATTGGACTCACTCTAAATGATCAAAAAGGGCAGAATGAGGATACACCTTTAACTTAATATAAAAAAGATTACATGAGACCATGGCATCATTAAAAGGACATACACACCAGACTATGTTTCCCCAAGGAAACACACATTAATCACCTACTTTAGATCAAGCACTGTCGCATATGCTATCCAGCCAAATGTACAGTATGGGCAGGCATTACTGCTTCACTTGTATACATGGTGCATGTGAAAGTCAAACAGTGCTAGTACTTTCAACACAGGTCCAGACTCCAGGCGTGTTGAAGGGGAGGGTCCAGCACTGCCCCTATGAACAGGGGAGTGTCAGCCATCTTGGCAAACTATTCATTGCTCCTCTTTAATTATGTTTGTTTTGTGATAAAAGTATTACACATTTTTATTTAAGCATTAAAATGATCTGGACAAAAAGGCATTAGGCAAACTGAATAATGCTTTCAAACTTCTTTTGAGAAGTTATTTTTTCTTCTCCCATTTGGAAGTTTCAGCAGCAGGAGCAGGACCACCCCCACCCCCATCCAGCTGGTCTGTGGTAGAGCATGGTGAGGCACACCTGTGTGTCATTTATGTCCCCCGATGGTGTCACCAGAGGTCTTAGTATCCCAAGGGCTCTGAGCTCAATTTTCAAACAATGAGATAGAGTTTGGGTTTTAGCAATAATGTAAACATGTGACTATGTACCTAGTTAATTGCATAGCCTTATTTTTTAATTGTTAATAGCAATAATAATGATCATTGGGAGCTATGCCAAGCTTTTTGCATATATTATCTTTGTTTAATCTCCACAGCAACCCTACAGTATAGGAATCATTATTTTTCACATTATAAGTATAGCAAAACCAAGGCTTAAAGTGCTCAGTTACTTGCCCAAAATTTTACAGAGAGGAATGGAGCTGAAATTTGGTCTTGATCCATTTCATGGGAACTAACTTCTACTGCCATGTTGAGTTCTGAAATAACTTTTAAATTCCTTCCTTCCTTCCTTCCTTCCTTCCTTCCTTCCTTCCTTCCCTCTTCCTTCCACTCTTTCTTTCTTCTTTTTGAGACAGTCTCAATATGTAGTCCACACTGCCTCTCACCTGAAAGGTTTCTCTACTTAGCCCTCCTAGGCTAGAAGTACAGGCATGCACCTCCCATGCTCAGATAAATACTAGTATTTTAGATATTATCTGTCTCTGATTAATGATGGTTCTATTTACAATTTCTTACCTTTAAAGGTCTGTATAAGCGATATGTACTCAGTAGGAACTGTTTGGAATTCTGATGCTGGAGCTTAGATGCTGGGCAGGAGCACCAAGCTGTAGCTCCCAGAAGTTACAAGCTGACAGGGGAAAGAACTGAGATTCTGCAGTGTGTTATGTTCCTGGCTAGGATGCTCAGCAGGCTATGGGTACTCAGTACATTTCGGCTTAATGATACTTTCAGCTTACCGTGAGCTGATTGGCATATAGCCCTACATAAGTTGAGAGACATTTGTGTATTAGGAGAAATAAAATGCATTTTTATTAAGATTTTATTTTATGTACACGTGTTAGTGTGTACCATGTCTGTGTCTGATGCCTGCAGAGACCAGAAGAGGGTGTTATATCCCTTGGACTTAGAATTACAGGTAGTTATTAGCCACCATGTGGGTGCTGGGAACTGAAACTGGATCTTCTGCAAGAGCAAGTGTTCTTAATCACTGAGCCATCTCTCCAGCTCAATCCCCTCTCCTATCTCTCAACTGAGTCTTGAGCTCATGGACTCAGTGGTGCCCCTATCTCAGCCTTCTGAGCAACTGAGACTCTAACATATTTGGCATATTTTTCTTTTCTAGCGTTTAAAATGTGACTTCTAGGGGCCAGGCATGGTGGCACATGCCTTCAATCTCAGCACTCAGGAGACAGAGGCATGTGGAACACTGTGATGGAGGCCAGTCTATACAGCTAGCTCCCTGTGGCTATAGAGAGAACCTGTCTAAATAAATAAGTAAATAAATAATAAATAAATAAAATGTGACTTCTAGTAAATTTTAAATGTAAATATGGCTTGCCTTTGTGGCTAGCATTTCTATGGAATGGTGCTGGTCTGAACAATTTGTTCCTTGATTCATTTCTCCCTTCATTCAACCTGTCCTGGCCCCCAGTAAGTGCCAGCAGGGTATAGTTGTTAACAAGGCAGATTTGGCTTCTGTTCTGAAGTAGCTCAATATTCTAGAAAGGCAGGTGGGAATAAACCCTGAGAAATAGCTATGTGTGCAGTTAATTAATTAAAAGGAAAAAAGAATTAGCTAGGGGAGATTGTACCAAGGGCATCAAACACTTAGGGGCCACTGAATAATACACATTTCGTATATGAATGAATCTGGGGGTTAGAGGAAGATCTCCTGAGGAAATGATTCTCAGAATTGTGGAGCATCAGAAGGGGGTCAGATGAAATGCTGGTGGCTTCTGCTGTGACCACTGGTCCCACCGTGGTGGCTTTGGCTCATTGCCTCTTTATATCAGGTCTTGGGCACATGGGCCATACCCAGGAGTTTTGTTCTGGGCAGAGGCTAGGGAATCACGTTTCTTGGTATGCAGAGACGTGGTTGTTAGGCATTGCGGTCATCTCAGAAGCTAGGCAGGATGGAAGACCCTTTCCCATCTACCATCCACCCTTCAGCATCATGTAGTGCCCAGCACCTCCAGCACTTTGAGCCTGTTTCTCCCACTTGGAGGCTCTGTGTTGCTTCCTGTTCCTTTCCCTAACGTCCCTGGTTTGCCCCGGCAGCATTACACTGTATTGCACATTCCATTCGACAGGTTTTTATTTTGTTGTTATTTCTGCCCAGTCTAAATGAGACCTCCAGTAGAGTGAATGACTTTTAAATCTTTTGTGGCCCTGGAGCACAAAATGTTCCCAATTTCTTCCCCTGAGCAGTTTCAATTTCAGTGGTGAGTTACAATAGAGTGCTTTTTCTGGTCAGAAACAGTGTAGCAACTTGAGTGGAGGTGAGGGAGGCTGCCTGGCTGGATGGAAGAGTAGAAGTTGCTGCCCTTTAACTAGTTTAACTTAGTTAAAGGAGCTGCGGGCTGGAGCCAGGCCTGGGAACTGAGGGTGGCTTTGGTCAGCCTGGGAGAAATCTGGGGCCCTTGCCCCTGGGTCCCTGTGTAGCCTCTTGATGGTTGATCTTGAATGGGCTGCCTTTGGTTCTTTGCAGATCTGATCCCAGGTGCTCAAGTTACTCAATGAGCCAGGAAGCAGCAAAGCCACTGTATCTCTGCAGGAGTGGCTTTGCAGGGCTCTAGGCCTATGACTCTCACCTGAATGGTCTATCAGACTTCAACACAAAGGACCTAATCCTAGGGTGAGTGACTAATTCATTTCCACAGGGAAATTAGGCACCACCTCTTGAACTTATTGGGCACCTAACAGATACTTGTTTAGCAGTGAATAAGAATTTACAGTAAGGAACACCAGTTTTGGGTGACTTGCTGCTGTGCACTACCTCTGCAGGAAGTCAAACCAGTAAGGCATTGTAAAGTGATTCTGGTAAATATTACTAGCTTTGTTCGAAGATCATCCTGAAAACCTGACCAGGCCTAGGCAGACTGGTTGTCTCTGCAGTCTTATCTTGCTCTAGGCTTCTGTGACTCTCTGAATAGGAACTCTGGGACAAACTTCTGATTGGAGAAGGTGGACCTGAGGCTTTGTGTCTGCCTCTAGGTGACCATTGCTCCTTTATAGCAGGGTATCTCCCTGGCCCTACTGACATTTGGGGCTAGAGAATTCTTCATGGCAGAAGCCGTCTGTTCATTGTAGGATCCTGATCAGCATCCTTGTGTGTACCCATCCTATACCAGTTACGAGGATCAAAGATGCCTATAGATAATGCCCAATAGTCTCAGTGAGGAAGGAGATAGTAGCCCCTTTCTAAGAGCTACTGCCCTAAAGGGAGAAAGGCAGACAACAGGGCAGGTGTTACAGAAAAGTACGCCACTCAGAGTCATCTCCATTGCCTGGCATCTCTTAGTGCCCACTGTCGGGATGAAGGACATGGGGAGGAGGCTCCTGCCACACAGCATGGCTGTGGAGGTGACTAATAGAAAAGGATCATGTCTGGCCCACTACATTGCTCTGTGATCACAGGATATACCTTCTGCCCCTAATCCGTATGCAGAACAGTGGTCTGAGGCTGTGTGTATCCACTGAAATCATCTGGGAGGTGGTCACACAATAAGGTACCTGGTTTCACCGCCAGGATTCCCATTCAGTTGGTGGCACTGAGTTCTGGACATCCACCCACATTTTCCTATAGTTTTTCAGGTGATTTGACTCCAGCTGAGCTGAAAATCCAGGTGTGGTAGGGTGTAGACTTTATATGGACATAGCTGGCTTCAGCCAGCAGACTTCTGATGCTGGGATGGTAATAGCTCAAGCTGTGGTAACAAGTAAGGAGTTGACTTTTCCAGGATGGTCCTACAAGGCATGTAACACGTGCTCCATGCCCCACCCTCCCCACGCACACATATTTGGGCCTCACTTCTCTTTATCCGTTTTCTTCTCCCCTTCTCTCCCCAGCTCCTCTTCCCCGTGGCTCCTAGACTAGCCAGGGCTCTGATGTTCTTTGGTATCTCCATGTGGTTATTGTGAGGTTGCCTCTCTCAAGTCCCTATAGAGGCACGTGTGTTCCCCAAACTGGGAAAGAACAAGTCCTACACGTTTTGAGGCACCAGGGCATGGCAGGGGCTTAGAAAAATCTCCCCTAACGGCCAGCGGTAAGTTTCCAGAGCTACCAAGAAAACACAGGCCTGGCCAGGGCTGTGTCTCTAGGCCTCGCCCATCTCTCTCAAATGGGAGGCAGAGCCTCAGCGTTCAGAAGTCTGGGTCACATGGGTCAGCAGAGGGTGGCATGGAAAGCAGAGGTCCTGGGTTTTCTTTTGCTCATTTATCCTTCGAATTTCTTATTTTAGGAGGGCCCCAGCAGATGAGAGGAACCGTGCCTTGGCTGTGTCGATCTAGAGAGTGATAAATAATAGCTTTGGAAAGAATGATGCTATGTATGTCCTCTGGCCCTCTTGAGGATGACCCAGGGCAAGGGCTCCTGCCAACATCTGGCCTTGTCTGGGGCCTACCCCCTTGTCCCCACTGCTACTTTATCAAACAGAAATCAGTAGCCAGGTCTTATTAGAATAGAGTGAATTGGTCATATAAATGAGTGCAAATGTTCCATTATTTTCCTAGTCTCTTCTCCTCCCTTGGAGTGCAGTGCTTCTGAACTGTATTAAATAAGGGTTTTCCTATTGTTTACCAGAACAGGGCAGGTGGATTCTTTTTAAAAAAATATTTTATTTATTATTTTTATTTTATGTGTATGAGTGTATTGCCTGCATGTATGTGAAAGCACCCGTGTCGTGCAGTGCCACGGAGGTCAGAAGAGGGTTTCAGAGTCCCCTGGAACTGGAGTTAAGGACGGTTTGCAGCTGCCATGTGGGTGCTGGAAATTGAACCCGGGTCTCCTGCAAGAGCAGTCAGTGCTCTTAACCACTGAGCCATCTCTCCAGCCCCAGGGCATGTGGATTCTAACCAGAGGTTCTGGGCAGATTCTTTGGTGCTGCCTAAGAAATCTATTATGAATATTTCATTAGATGGATGTTTCTTTACCAAGGCTGATCTTGCCTCCTTGAGGACATCTGGCAATGTCTGGAGATATTTTTAACCTGTTATAGCTAGAGATGGAGGCTATTGCTAAATATCTCCAAATACCACAGGATAGTCCCTAGAGCAAACAAGCAAGTTACCTAGTCTAAAGTGCTAGGTGCTGAGGTTAGATAAAGGTATGTCTAATGCCTGCACTAGTCTGGGAATCTCAGGAGACTCCATCTGACCAAATCCTGCTCTCACCTGCTGAAACAGCTGGTTTAGTTTAGTGAAGTTCCTGATTACATTGGGCACCCTGGCCAGATGATGATGACAGTCTATTAAGAACTCCATTTCCTCAGTTGGTAGTCTGCGGGGAGTCCAGAGCTGGGCATCTCACAATGTTATCTTGCCGGACACTCACAGCCTTCCTGGGTGATCAGATGAAGGACTAGCACCTCACACAAGTGAAAGTGCGCTGCTGAGACTACACAGCCGAAAGCACAGTCCTGGTTTGTTCCAGGATCGCTACTCTAAAGCGTGGATCTCCTGTCCCCAAGATAACTCAAGAAAGAACAGTGCCTGAGCATCATTTTCCTTCAGGTTGTGTCCAAGAATTGCCATTTCCAACTCTTCCTTCAGGTAATATGATGCATGCAGGAATCAGCCCTCACACTTGTAACTTTTAAAACCCTACCTCATTCAACCCTACCTCACAGATGGTAAACACGACAGTACCCTTTCAGAGGCATCTGTGATCTTCATATTGGGGCAGGTGAGCTGGTCTGGGTTTCTAAAATTGCAGGCTTGCTGAGGAAAATGGGTGGCGGAGATCCCTGCAGATATTCCTATATACAGGGAGATGTCATTTCCTGGTGGTGATTTGACAAGGGGAAAAGCAGTGACTTACTTTGTTCTTTATAGGAAGGAGGAAAATACAGGAGAGAACAGTCAAGGACACAGTGGGATGGAGTACCAGGGACCTCAGGGACCAAGTGTCAACTGGGGCAACCCCTACTGGGCCATGATGAGTTGGAGCTTAGGATGTTTCAGGCTGCTCAGGCAGGCCTGGTGTCTGGGAAGATGCCTGCCACTTCTATGAACTCAAGGCCCCCTCTGGACAGCTACAGAGAAGTCTCATGGTGCACTGGTTCACCAGAGTAGGCTTTGTCCTATGTCATTTAACAATGAGGACACAGGATACCTTTTAAGAAGTGTGCTGTTGTGTGAGCTTCATAAAACATACGCAGATATATATATAGAAGGTATCACCTGTTACACACAAAGTATATGGTATGGATGTATGGTATAGCTATAGCGCTATGATGAGTGAACAACATGACATTAAATTGCTCAGAAAGATGCTCAAGGGTCAAGGTTTGCATTCAGGACAGAACCTGGCAGGTGTGGAGAGGCCGTCTCTGTTCTGATCCTTGACTAAAGGGTTGCCTCAGAGCAGACTAGACCAATTAGACAAGGCCTTTGCCTGCAGCCATGTGCCACAAGGGGTTCAGCATCTAGAAGATGCTCACACAGGATTTGTTTTCTGACTTGCTGTCTGCTTAAAAGTCTCTTGGTACATGTGGGAATTTGGATTTGAGGAGGAACAGTGACAGTGTAAAATCCAGTCTGTAAAAACCAGCTGGGAGCAGGCCTCAGGCAAAGCTGTGATATCTGTGAAGTTTGTGACTAGCTCCATTAGGACTTTGTTCCCACTTCCTCCCATCTTTCTTTCTTTATTCTTATATTTATTCCTCCAGCCCCACAACCACTTTTCCCCTTTACAAAAGTTCCCTCTCTAGTACAGTAAAAATGACCATCAAGACACAATGTTACTCTCCTAGATAATTTTTCCTTGTGAGGACAAGTAGCCTTAAACTAAAGACAGAGCTACAGTTTTATAGCACAAAGAGCATACCACACTGCAAATAGTATTTATCAGCACCTTCTGTGCCCCAGGAACCATGGTTGACTGTTGGGGGCCTCTGTTATGTGAAGTAGAAGTCTCTTCATATCTGGATAGCTCATGAGCTCGGAGTTATGTGCTGAGACTCCTTTCATAGCAGGGTGCCTTCCTGGCATTTTTCCTGACTCTCCTTTTGAAGTGCCCGCCACAAATGCCATAACATAAACATGGCCTCTGGCTCTAGGAATACCATGCTTTCCTGTGTGATTTTTCAGGTAGTCAGCAGTCTGGCAGCATGGCAGAAACCCACTTCCATATGCAAATAGAATGTCTCACAAAGTATCTATCAGCCAAAGCTTTTACCACTACCCCCATGGTATAAATATCCCAGTCTTCTCTCAATAATAGAGAGCTGGATCACTTGAAGATACACTTAATAAAAGCTGTGACACGGACTAAGCAGAGCCCCGCATCTTACTGGCGATCCAGCCTCTCCGGAGGCAGCGTTCCTCCATCACCGGCTCACGGATCCCAGCTTCAGCTGCCTTGAGCTCTCCTGCATGATCCAGTGGCCAGTGGATCTCGCATCAAGAGGAAAGCGCACGGGGGAAATTAAGGCGGTACACGGCTGGACAACGCTCCAGCAGCAGAGACCCACAGAGACACGGAGAAGCCCGCAGACCCGCGCTGCGACTCTCCAGGTGTGCCCGCGCACACCACGCCAGGGTGCCCAGTGCGTGCGCACCATAGTTGACATCGTTACTTCCTTACCCAGTAGTCAGGCACACCAGCTCCCCCTCGCTGGCAGAACTCTGATGCCCCAGTTGGCTCCCCACTCTTTTGTGTTGTGAGATGGCAACTGAATCCCAAAGTGAGAGGTGCTTGTACCTTGGTCTAATCCAATCATGTACCTGGATTCCTATTTACAGGGTCTGGTTCAGGTCTGGGAGTGGGCTGTGTACCTGCCAATGACACAGGTAGGCATCTGGGGAAGTCTTTCCTCCTTGATCAGCTAGTTTCTGGGGAAAGAATCTGCACCTCTACTCCTTATTGTCTGTCATGTGAAATAGTGTGGCTATCATCCTGCACCCATCAAGGGAGACATTTAAGATGGAAAAACAGAATGAGGAAGAGTATCTTGGTCCTCTATAGCATTGAAAAAAACTCCTGCTAAGCCAGGTGTGGTGCCATAGGCCCATGATCCCAGCACTTGGGAGGCTAAAGCAGGAGAATCATGAATTTGAGACCAGCGTGGCTACATAGCCTGATGCTGTCAAAACAAAACCAAATCTACTGAACAGCTTGGAACATCTTGTTCTCTTGAGACAATACATTCATGTATTATATTTTATATTTTAAATTATATTATATCTAAAGCAGGAGAATCATGAATTTGAGACCAGCGTGGCTACATAGCCTGATGCTGTCAAAACAAAACCAAATCTACTGAACAGCTTGGAACATCTTGTTCTCTTGAGACAATACATTCATCTATTATATTTTATATTTTAAATTATATTATATATTACATATATCTTAGTTGAGTGTTCTATTATCTAGAGCCAAATGTACCATAATAAAGGCCATGCTAAGTGCTTAGATCATCTTGCTTGATCCTTAGAACTTAATTTTTAAATTTTATTATTATTTTGTTATGTGTATGAGTGTATTGTCTGCATGTAGGTAGGCGCACCTATGTCATGCAGTGCCTGAAGAGGTCAGAAGAGGGCATCAGATCCCCTGGAATTAGAGTTACAGATAGTTGTTAGCCACCACATGGGTGCTGGGATCCCAACCTGGGTCCTTTTGCAAGAGCAGCCAGTGCCTTAACCCCTGAGCCATTTCTCCGGGTCCTGGTCCTTAGAACTTTGTATTGAGAAAATGTGAACTTAAGTAACTTAAGTACTTCAGTAACTTTCCTCAAATACACAGGTAGCACCAGAGACCTTAAACCCAGACACCTGCCTTCAAAGTGCCCATCTCTTAAACACTATAGTCAAAAAAAGTCTGCCACTTCCCTCTACTTCTGCAACCTTAACTCAGTCCCTTAACTTTGCAGGGCCTCAGTTTTTCTCATTTATGAAGAAAAAGACTGAACCGGATGACTCCAAATGTCCTTTCCAACTCTGAAGTTCTAGGAATTAAATTCTGACTCTAAAATCATTGGTTTCCTTTAGGGCACAGGCGCCATTGTATAAAAACAGTTTTAACATAAATTCCACATATACTCAAGTCCTTGATGAAGATAAGGTAATCTATCTCTGCATAGTGTAAGTAGAACAAAGGAATAGTTGGACATGCTAGGGACCTTCAGTCAGAGTCTGGGAATGGCTGGCTGAGGAGGTCACTGCTATCTCCATGTTGTCCATTGGATTCTGTTGCTGGTACTCAAGCTACCACCTTCCAGGGCACTAGAGGGACCTTGTTGGTGGCCCTAGTTTGAATTCTAGACTGTCCTGAATTCTTCACTAGCTCTAGAGTAGGGATCTCAGATGGAGGCATTTAAGTCAGGAGGATTCAAGTTGTAGGCCCAGGTTTCCAGGAGGTCAAGTGTCTCAGGCGGGTTCCTAGAAGCAATCTTGGAATGTGCATTTGAATGTAATTTATCAGGAGATGATCCAAGGAGACATTGATAAAGGAGTGGAGAAACCAGACAGGGAAGAGAATGAAACAGTGAAGGGTTGTTATGGAACGAACTACCTGTGAACAACTATAGCTTAATCCCGCTGGGGAACTCTGGAAGACCTCAGAGTAATCCCACGGAGAGACGAGGGAGCTATGTTGACCAGTGTTGGCCAATGACTGCTGGGTGGAGGGAGGTGGGGAGTGAAGGGACATTCTATATCATTACCTGCTTATCCTATATGCACTGTAAGCCCAGTAGGTGGTGAAGACCTAGAGGCTGGGTCACTGCTAGTCAGAGGTCTGGCACGCCTTCTTCTCACTACTGTTCAGAGACCACAGGAAGAAAGTTGAGGAACTTGGCAACCCCAAATGAGCAACAGCCTTCCTAGGACCTCAGGGAGCCATGTCAATAGGAGGCCACATTGTGTTCAGGGTCTACAGGTCCTTCGGGTTCCCCAGCACTGGCCTGGCCTACTTGCTAGCAGTGCAAGCTCATAGGCCCACAGAGCCTGGTGACTTCCTCTGTGCCAACTTATAGAGAGGACCTTTTATAATACTAGGCACAGAGCCATTTGTAAACTTTTGAGTATTAAATTCAATTCTTTTACAGGCTAGATAGGTTGGTGGAAGACTAGAAACACAGATATTTTGAATTCCCCGGTGTTGTAGATTATGGTCCTCTGAACATTACTTTTTTTGGGGGGGGGGCGGTTCTCACTGTATGGCCCTGGCTGGCCTGGAACTTGTCATGTAGACCATACTGGCCTTGTACTTCACATAGATTCACCTTTCTCTGCCTCTGTGCTGGGATTAAAGGGAAGCGCTACCAGACCTAACTCAACATCACCTTCTTTTAAAACTTTTCCAAAAAAAAATTTCTTTATGTGTATGAGTGTTTTTCCTGCATGTATGTGAGTGCACCCATGTTGTACAATGCTCACACAGACCAGAAGAGGGCTTCAGATCCCCTGGAACTGGAGTTAGGATGGTAGTTAGCTGCCATGTGGATTCTGGGATCTGAAACTGGGTCCTCTGCAAGAGCAGCTGGTGCTCTTAAGCTCTAAGCCATCGCTCCAGTTGCAATGTTACCTTTTCAATCAGAGCAACAGTGACTGATTTCACTCCCTCAAAGGAGGGGTTAGAGAAGGTCATTAGATTCCAGTCAGTCCCTCCTACACCTCCCTCTGAGCTATAAGTAATCTGCCCCAGCTGCACACGGTCTGAAGAGGTGCTAGAGGATGGAAGAGGAAGGTGGACTGAGAGGGACTCCATTTACACAGTTATGGGGAAGCGAAACTGTTTGGTGATGTGGCTGTTTGGGGGTCACTCACACTCCTATAAGGAATCCCTCACCCATGTTCCTATGAGTAAGTCTAATAAACTCATTGGTTCATCAGACTAGACTTGAGTAGAATTGCTACTATCTGCCTGTCAGGGGAGCAGACATTTGTTTATATCCTCCAGGAAAAGTTCATGAAACACCTGGAAATCTTGTTGAGTTCATCTGTCTCTACATTGAAATTTTCCTGCTGTATCCTTGTCACTGTGGTCACAGTTAGTGTCCAAGGACTTTCAGGAGATAGTGTGGTGTCCTAGAGAGGAAGGGGCCCTGCAGTTAGCCTTCCGGCATTTGAATACTAGGCTGAGAGATTTATTGTATGGGTAGCCTCGGGTAAGTGATATTCCCAGCCTAAGTTTTCTTATATACAAAATGGGGCTAAAGAGACTATTTCCTTATGTGGGGTTATAAGGATTAAGTAGAAAATATGTATGGAAAAATAAGTATTTCACAGAGAGCATATACATTTATTTATCTATATCTGTGTTTATGTAGATATTTAGCACTGAGCTAGCAAATAGCAAATACTCTATTGCGAAGGTGCTTACTTAGTATTCTAGGATGTTAGTCCATCTTCCTTAAAGTGGATTCTCCAGTTGGGAATAGCTACTATTGATAGCGAGTGCTTCAATACATCAAGCTCAGGTCTTTTGTCCTCTAACTTCCACGCAAAGGCTCAATATCGAAACAAAATTTTAAATCCCACTCTCTCAAAGGAATAATTTTTTAACATGTGTTGATCTTGTTTTGCTTTGTGAAGCTACAGAGGGTAATTTTTTTTTTCCTTTGCATGATTTGCTTTCAGATAAGAGAAGTGAGATGTCATCCTTAAGTCAGCCATCCCCAAAGTGTCTTTTGGAAACACTGCTCTCTAGGGGAAGGAGTCACAACGCCCATCACAACACTAAAGGTTCTGAGACATCCCATGGGAAATGATTCCCCAAACTAATTTGAGCATGAAATTATTTTCTCTTGTGACATCTATTATTAATATCCTTGCAATTCCCTGGCTCTGATTTTGATTTGTTTGCCTTTTGTTCAACAAGGTTTTGGGTATTGACCATATACTACAGAAACTGGAAATCAGTGCTTTCTTTCTTTTTACAAAATATAACTTATTTATAAGCTTCTTAAAAACTTTGCCCCCCATTTCTTCCTATGCTCTTTTTTGAAGGGCAGTTTTCATCCTCTGGCCAACTAGAAAAATAAGGGCAGGGGTCCAGATGGCTGGCTCTCTGGCCCCTCCCCCCCACCTCAGAAGCCCAGCCCCCAGCAGCCAGAAATAGAGAATTCAAGGAGGTGAAGTTATTGTTACCCCCATTTCCACTGTGGCGAGCACAGTCAGAACTCCCAAAGGGGGCAGATTTTCATCAGAACTCTTTTGTCTTCAACCTCTCCCTCATACTGAAGATTACTGGTGTAGTTAAAATTCCATCTGAGAGGCACAAACAATGTCTGGCCCCCTCCTCCCTTGGTCCCTCTGACAAACTGAGGTCCAATTTCTCCAAATTGCAGTTTGGGAAACCAGAGAGTTTATTGGGTTTACTTACAGAGCAATGGGTGCAGGTTTACTCACAGGAGTGTGAGTGCTCAGCCCCCAAGGCCATGCTGGTCTTCATCCAGGCGTGGATCCTGACTTCCCAACGCCCAAACAAAATGGCCAGAGACATTCCCTATGGCTTCTTCCACTTATACACACTTAGTCCCTCCCCTCATGCAACTAGGACAGTCTGGTTGGTTGGGAGTCATGGCTGACTCTCCCTGCCCCTCCTTTCTTGCCGAGGGTCAACAGTCAACAAGTTTGTGATGATCCTAGGCAAGTGGGTGCAACCAAGCTTGGGAAGCAGGCTTCTGTCCATAGCTTGCTGGTCGGAGGACAGTCCTATGCAACAGGTGGGTTCAGGTGAGTTCTTTGTCTCAAGCCGGAGGTTGATAAAAAGGTCACTTCTGTAATTTGAATGATGATGAGCTTTCCCCACTGTGCCCAAGTAAAGACTGGCAGGCACTCCTTCTGCAGGTAAGCCTTGTCATCACACTTGGGACCCAGTGCTCTGTGAAGTACAGAGTCACAGAGTCTGGAAAGAATCCTGGATATTATCAAGACCAAACTTGCTATTCTGTTTTAAACTTTTTTTTTCCCTTTGGTCTTTTTTTTTGGAAACAGGGTCTCCCTGTAGCCCCAGCTAGCCTGGTACTCACTATGTAGACCAGGCTGGCCTTGTACTCACAGACATCCACCTGCCTCTGCCTCCCAAGTGCTGGGATTAAAGGCATATACCGGGTTTCAAACTTTCTATTCTGTAAGTGAAGCAGCTGCTGCTCAGAGAGGTTAAGTGCTTTGACTTGAGTCACAAAGCACAGACAGCTTGCTTCTCATACCCCAAAGAGATCTTTCTTTGCTTTCCTCTTTGTTCTTTCATGTTGGGGGCTATGGAAGAGGTACAGCTTCACAAATCAGATTTTTACTTTTCTCTATTTACAGCCAAGAAATAATAGTGCTGTGCTTAAGGTCTCTTTTATTCATTCAATAAATATTTATGAAGTGCTTACTGGGTGTCAGGCAGCATGCCAGGACATGCTTCCACTGAGTCTGTTAAACAAACATGATTTATTGCCATCTGGAGCTGTAGAATGAGGCCCTAGGTCAGCTGCTATATGTACAAAATATACCATATTGCGTTGTGGGGTTCCTGGCACCAGACACTTTGGCCTGAGTCACCAAAGATTCCCACTGCTGTTTCTATCCCCTGGGTGGGTCTTGATGCAAGATAGTCTGCATTTGAGGCCTGTGACTTGAAGCTCATACAGAGGTGACTCATAGAGTCTCTATGTGTCTGTTTCCTTTCAGGGGACAAGCAATAATCTTCTCCCTTGAACATTGTGAGAGCACAGGGTAGACCAAGGGGGGCTCACATTTGTGCCAGCCTTCATCTCCACAGTGCCATGGACTTAATTAAATGAACTGGGACTTTCCCCCAAGTTCTGCTAGGCTTCCAGGGGCTAGGAGGAAGGAGGAAAGGGAAGGCACGTGTCTGGTCTATAGAAGGCCAACTCGAATTCAGTGTGTATCTATTGAGCACCTTCTGTATGCCAGTCCTGCTCTGGGAACAAAGCAGGTGAAGATCTATACCCTCGTGGGTTGCACAGAGAGACTGGTTGGCACCTTCCTGTGGATTCATTGCTAACTCTGAAAGATCCAGTCACAGGGCAGGCCCCTGAGCCTGCCTATCAGAACAGAGCAAGAAATAACCTAAGAGTCAGAGCTGGCAAACTTCATCTAGGCATTGTGGGCCCACCTATCTCTGTCTCAGCTACTCAGGTACTGGGAACATATCACAGCATGTGCAGGAATGGATATGGCTCTGTGCCAATAAAACTTTATTTACAATTTACAGCCTGCCCCACCCCAGGCTGTTGTTTATATTACTATGCCTTAGGGTAGCATGGAAGTTTGATGTGATCAGAATTGGATAGAAGTGCTTGTGTGCTTCTTTCTTTAACCAGGCAATGATGTTTCCTTCTTTTCTTTCCAGGTTAGTTTGAAGTAAAATTACTCCTCAGCTCTTGAGTGATTATTAAGGCTGGAACAGAGTTGTATGTATGATTGTGTTTCCTGTTGCTGAGTTGGTTGTTTCAGTGGCATCTAATAAATTTCAAACTCATTGAGATGGGATGAGAGGAGGGGCTTTGTAGTCAAACAGACATGATTTTGGAAGCTAGTTCTATCAGTTCTGTGAATTTGGAAGGGTATGTAAATGTTCCATGCCTCAGTTTCTCCATCTGTTAAAAAGATAATAAAACATGCACTCAATGCTGTTATCAGGGGTTGTTCTTTGTTAAAAGTTCTATTTTAATTTATTACTGTTGTGTGTGTGTGCGTGTGTGTGTGTGTGTGTGTATAATGTGTGTGTGAGTGTGTGAGTGTAAGTGTGTATGCTATGGTGCATGTGTGGAAGTCTGGAGTGGCTTTCTCTTTCCACCATGGGATTGGAGATCCAGCTCAGGTTTGTATAACAATCACTTTTACTCCCTGAGCCATCTCACTGGCCCAGTGAATTGTTCTAATTCTTACCAGAGTCTGACAGATCATCCTGAACTTAGGCAATTAAATCAGCAACAGCTGGGCAGGTCTTCTGCTCCAGCAGTGTCATGTGCAGCTGCAGACATTTTTGGGCTAGGCTGGGCTGCATCCAAGATGGTTTCCTCTGTCTTTCACATGGTTGCCAGTTGGTGCTGGCTGTCGGAGAGAAGCTCATCTGGGGCTGTCGCTGGAGCACGTTGGCCCATGTCTGCGTGGCCTCTCCATATGGCTTGGTGTTTCACACCATAGCATGGTGGCTGGCTTCCAAGAGGGAACATTTCAAGTGCACACAAGCCTGGGGGACTGCACAGCATCACTTCCACTGCAAGTCACAGGACCAGCTCAGATACTGGAGGAGCAGTGGTGAAAAAATCTGCTCCCATCTTTTGGCCACTCTAAGGTAAATGAAATGAGTCTCAAGTAGTGCTTGCCACAGTGCCTGGGCTGTGACAGACAGCAAGTATCAAGTGCTTGCAGAAGGAGGCGGGAACTCTCTTGCTATATAAGTTTATTATTCATTAGTGCACACATGTTTCTTCGAGGCTTTTTGGATGTATCCAGAAGGCTCCAAGTAGGTTTCTTCTCCTCTCCTCTTTCTGCCCCTTAACCATTTGTTCAATTTCTTACATTAGCTCTTTTAGTTACCCAAGAGCCTTAAAGGCCTACTGTGCTTGAATGAGCCAAAGGAGGAAAGAAGAGGAGGCCCAGATGATGCTCTGAAGTGATGTTGTCTCAAGAGTCTTGTTCCCTCTCTGCTGAGCTATGACTCCTCAGTCACAGACCAGGATGGAGCCTGGGAGAAGACAGAGGGTCAAAGAGGGTGTCGTGGAGAGAAAATGCCTTCTGAATCTGTCCCTTTGTTAGGGGTCAGTAGGGAGAGGCATGGGGCACACCGTTTTGGGAACGAGCAGATCCCAGATTTCACAACATAGGAAAGTAAAGAGTATTTGGAAAACTGACTTCAACTGGGTGTGAAGGCGTATCCCAAGCTACAATAAAGAGTTGCAGAGAAAGAGGTGCATTAAGTGGAAAGTTATGAGACTGATGAGGACTTGTGAAAAATAGAGCTTGAAGGCCCCATTAAAGGGGGACAGTAAGTGAAATCTAACTTCACTTGGGCCATAGGGGTGGGTATTGATAGGTCTTCATAGTTTTAGAGAAATGTCTGAAATCTAGACTCATTGAAAGTTCCTGTTTATAAAATGTTGGCAACAACTAATTTAAAACTTAAAAACAGAATGTGGCCCATTAAGCACATACACACTTACACATCAATGAGCAAAGTGCCCCTGGTAGGCGACCCACAAGATGATCTGCAAAGATGTGGATAAGAGATGGCAGTTCTTTCTGAGCAGTATTTCTCCTTATTATGTCAGCCAGGGGCCCTGGCACAGAGCAAATAGGACAAAGGCAGGAGGCAGTGAGTATTTATAGAATGTTTTGAAATGAAAAAGTCCCGGATAAAAAATACAACACTTTCTCCTTACCTGATCACCAAGCAGATGAGGTCACCTTGCTGAGTGCTGATCTCCAAGGTGCCAGGAAATGGTTAAGCTCAGTTTGATAAGCTTCCTATGAAAATACAGGGTCCCCATCTTCTCCAAGGGCAGTTGTGTACCACCTGATGAGAGAAAACGCTTTCTGAAATCTGTCCTTTTGTTGAGGGTTCTGGGTACCAAACTCAGGTCCTCAGAACTGAACTGAACTCCTGTCCTCTATAAAGGCAGCACATGCTACTAACCACTGAGCAATCTCTCCAGACCCCTTCCTCCTAGTTTAAAGAGGAGGCTTCCCTGAGCTTCCTTTAGGAACTAACAGAAAACCCAAAGAAATATTGTTCTCCAGGCAAAAAAAAGTACCAAGAGCATCTAGTAGAGTTGAGGAGAGACAGAGCTAGGGTGAAGGGAACTGGCCAGAGGGAACTGGCCAAGGGAGCATTTCAAACACAGAAGGATTAGAAGACCCCCAAACAAGGGAAAGTAAAAACTTTCTTTTGGTTTTGTTTTTAAAATGCGAAATCCGGACCTTCTAAAAGGAAAAGTTCACAGAGTTCCTCCGATCTCTACAAGACACCCTGCTCAGAGGGGGTGGATCAGGGAGACACCTCCTGAATCCTTTCCCATCCCATGATTCCTTCCTGGGCCCAGCAAACAAAGGCCTCCCAATGTACTAACTCACAAAATGATTTACCAGCTGTCTCTTCCCCCAGGAGGTAAACAGGCAATAAAATAAATGAAATTCCTATTCTTTATTACTTGACCCCCATAAATCATCACTCACCCTGGCGAAGCATTTATCTCTTTAACATCCCCAAATATTTAAAATGCTATTTCCTCTATTTTACATGAAATAGAAGAAATAAGCAAAGAAGTCAGCGATGATGTGTTTTAGGGGAAGGACAGTTCTGCAAAACAATAACTGTTGAATTTCAGAAAATGGGATGGTGTGTGGTGGGTGAGTTTGTTTTAAAAGGGGCTTCTTGTTTTTTCTTTTTTGTGCCCAACTTTTCCTAGGATTAGATTCACAATGGGGAATTTTGGTCCTCAGAGCGTGGTTTGATGGGATCATATTGGATGCCATTGCTTATATTTGGTTTCTTGTAAAGGCTGTCTTGAACTAAAAACTTATTGTGTCCAAATAGGGGGCTTTTGTGTGGTGCAGTGAACCGAGTAGTGTGCTATTGTGTCACCATGACAACAAGCATTTGCATTAAGTACAGGCAAAGGCCATATTACAGTCACATGGTCAGGAGGGACACCTTTGAAGCCCTAAGCTCGATTGTTAACATCTTCTGAACATAATCATTAACTATGTTCTGTAACAGATAATTACCCACTAGAGTTCGCATTTTCCACCCCTGAGTGCTCTGTGAAATTCAGGGAGTTGAGAGACCTAGTCTAGTGTTCCTTTAACTAACCATGTAAAATAAAGCCATTTGACTTCTCCTTGAAATCTTGGAAAGTTTAACTTCTGCAGGAAAACACTGTGCTGATGCAAACATCCTGGGTATCTGTGACCCAGAGCTTCATGGCCATACCTTGCCCTGTCTTTGCTCACCTCCAGCAGATGCTTGGCAGTGCTTATAGGCTCCCCGACCTGGGGGATTCAGGTTTCTCTTTTGGCCCAAATTTTTTCTGGGAAAACCTCTCTGACACAGGATAGAGCCTCTTCTCCCAAGTTCCCACATCCCATTTCATCTTTGAAGGATGTGTTCAACATCTCAGGGGAGTTAGATGAAATGAATGTTAAGAAGAGTATGCACACACAAAGGGGCTGGAGAGCTGGCTCAGTGGTTAAGGGCACTGGCTGTTCTTCTAGAGGACTGGGGATTGGTTCCCAGCACCCACGTGGAGGCTAACAACCATTTGTAACTACAGTTCCAGGGGATCTGATGCCCTCTTCTGGCCTCCTCTGGCATTGCATAACATGGGTGCTTTTACATACATGCAGGCAAAATGCTCATACACGTAAAAATAATAAATAAATAAAATAATTTAAAAGAGTACACAAAAGAAAGGAAACGAAAAGAAGAACACTCCAAACACTACTTTGTAACAGAGACTGAATTTCCGAACCTCTTTCCAAGGATCTCACTGAAGCCCTGCACTGTATTTCCCATCGTTATACAAGAAGTGCAGGATCATCATGATGATAGTGTGTTTATGTGTTTTGAATGTTACCAGGTTGGAGGACCTGGGTTGTAGAGGTGAGGCGCCTGGCTACTATGCTGGACTGTCTCTCAAGGGTAGAAGTGGGAGTGTGAAGAAACAAGGATGGACACCCACATTTACTCCCTGCCTTGCCCAAGAATGGACACCTACATTCACTTCCTGCCCTGCCCATCTTTCCTTACTGATAAAATGTAGCCAGACAGAGCTACATGGGTGCCATAACTTCTCAATTCCAAATCAAGTCCTGTGGTAAAACCATCATGCTTCTACTGGTGATGGAATTAATGTTTCCAAACTCATATGATAGAAGGAAGACACCAAAGCTCTCCTCTGAAGGGGAAAAGGCCCAGGAGAGGAGGTAAAAGGTGAGTCTGCTGGATAAGGGGTATGGAAGTGGCCTGGTGAAGGGCTGTTTGGTTCTGAATATATATAATATATACTATGACATATATGTATGTATATATCTAAAATATATGCATGTATATGTATGTCTGCTCTACGCATATATGAGTGATCCACATGTGTGAGCCACTCGGGTCTCTCAAATAGCAGCTGGCTGGACCACGTGTCTCTTCGATTTGCTTTCGGCTTCAGCTGTCTTGTCCCTACAGTGTTATAGCTTTCTCCAGCCTCCCTCCAAAAGCACAGCAATGGGGTCAGTCCCCTAAGTGAGTGCACTCCAGGCAATGCTTCTGTCATAACGAGGTCCCTAGTGACGTAGAAACCAATATACTTATACTATGAGGGCCCAGTGGTGAAACAAAGTATTCATTTCTCTTTTTCCATTGAGCATTGTTTTATTTAGCTTGCTCATTCTTTACTAGTGGTGGGTGTAAAATTGTTACATGTATGGGAAAAACATATCAGGCTCTGGTGGCTTTGTGTGTGTGTGTGTGTGTGTGTGTGTGTGTGTGTGTGTGTGTGTGTGTGTTAAACCCATTTACACCACGAAGGATAAAGGTCTTTCTAGGGTGAGGGGCTGAGATCAGGGTACAGAGACCTCATCTGGTCCTAGTTCAGAAGGCCTAAGGCAGAGGATGTTCTTAACATATAGAATATAATTACCCCAAATGGAAGGTGGCCAGAGTACCAGAGTTGAGACTGCCTGTTCTTCTGCACAGTGGGTGTTTCAACAACCTCCCTTGTCATAACTGATTGGACACAATTTTCAGGGATGAATGGCAGTGTGCTAGGGCAGGCAGACAGCAGATGCTGTGTTTGGCTGATCCACTGTTTTGCATTAATTTGATTTTTTTTTTTTTTTTTAGGTCAGAGCCCTGGTAGGGATGAGCTCATTTTAGAGTCTCTGCCTGCCACATGTCAGGTCAGGACTATTCCCAAGCAATGTGGCATTTGTTACATGGCATGTGTTCTAGGTCAACTAACTGCATCTGATCAATGTCGATAAACTTTATTCACTGGCAAAAACTCTCAGACTTGAGCCAGTGAGAAGGCCGCTTACTCATAACAGTACGGCCAGTGGGATGGATTGCTTTGGTCCTTGATGGCTTCCGTCAAACAATAGTTCTATTGTGTATACCAATGAGTGTGGTGGGGTCCTCTGAGATGCTGTCACAGCTCTGTCTTGCTATCCATCAGATAAGCTGATTAAATCTACATTAATCACCAGGCCCGCACAAGGGCTGTCTCAGTGCCCTTGAATACTGCCAAGAGAACCAATCACTTTGGCATGGAAAAATAAATGCATTTCTATCATCAATGGACGATATTGCTTGGTGACAGAGTCCTCCTGCATTGCTTATCTTCTAATTAACTAACACCAATGAACACATTCTGAACACAACTACACAGATAAGCTGTTCAGAGATCAGGGACCCAGAGAGACAGAATGTGCAAGTTCTTGTCAGTGGCCTTACGATACTGTCTTACTGACTCTGTCCACTGCCTGGCTTCTCCACCCATCTCCCTTCATGAGTTATGCTACCCTGACACTAGCCTTTTTTCCTGCCCCAGGACCCTGCTGATGGCCTCCGCCTGGAATGCCACCTCCCCCCCAGGTATCTGCAAGATTGGTTTTCTCGTCATTTACATTTCAGCCTAAATGCCACCTCCCCATGGAGACCTTTTTTGATCATCACCTAATAAAGTCCCCATTCTTCACTCTGTATCATACCATCTGTGCTGGATAGCTTTAGTGTTAACTTGACACACCTGGGTTGAGGGAGCCTCAATTGGGGGATTGCCTCCATTGGACTGGCCTGTGGCCATGTCTGTGGGGCATCTTCTTGACTGTTGAGTGATGTGGAAGGGCCCAGCCCACTGTGGGTAGTGCCACCCCTGGGCAGGTGGGCCTGTGTTGGACAAGAGAACAGGTTGAGCAGGGGCCAGGGGAGCAAGTCAGTAAGCGGTGTTCCTCCATGGCCTGTGCTCCAGCTCCTGCCTCCAGGTTCCTGCCCTGAGTTCCTGCCTTGGGCTCCCTGATGAACTGTGACCCAGGAGATGTAAGCTAAATAAACCCTTTCCTCCCCAAATTGGTAGTGGTCAGAGTGTTTTGTCACAGCAATGGAGAAACAAACTAGGACACCATCCTCGTGTGTTTCCTTCATCATGTTTATTTCCACCGGGAAGCCACTTGTTGAATAAGTTATTTGTCTGTAATGTGGCTCTACTGAATTCTCCACTGTATCCTTAGTCACTAGGATACTGAATGACTGAACTCCGGTTCCCATGCTGTTTGGATAAGTCAGTGGTCTTGCTCAGAGGGAAGACCATGCCACCAGAGGGCATAGAGACTTCCAGTCTGACTCTATTCTGAACTTAGGTGACCTTGGCAAGCCACTGCACCTTATTGGGCAAATGGGCCACTTCAGGGATCCCTAGTTCTAAGATGGTGTTTCCAAATGTTCGTTTTTAGTTAAGAGTAGATGAAGTTGGGAAATGGACATTCTCTGTGTAATCATTAGAGTTTTAACATCGGCGGGGACAAGAGTAAGCTAGAGAAGTTTGTCTTTGGACGAGACTCTAAGGAGCTCCTCCTGAGGGCTCCAGGTTGCAAAGCATTGAGCTCTTCCTCACAGTTTTGTTTATCTCCAGCCAGGGTCCCCACCTGGGGAATCTGTTCAGTTGACCTGTGACCCAATGAATATTTATGGGCCAGGACAATTGGATTATTAGTAAATGAAGAAACTTATACTCACCATGTAGTAGCTTCAGCTTTAATTTCCAAAGTCCAGCTGAGTGACAGGAGCTTAGGCAATGCTTCAGGGAGAAGCTGACCGTGACAAGCAGGTAGAAAGAAGAGTCTGAGCACCTCCCCACTGGGGACAGAGGACTGCTCTTTTATTCTGCATGATGAGATCCTTGCCCTGACTCTTTCAGGTCCAGGAAGGCTTTAGAAAGCAGGTTCGTGAGGTGAGGTGACCACATTGTCTCCAGCTTTAAAAGGCATCGCACCTTAATATATTTTAAGGGTCAGGCAATTTGAAAGGCAGCAAAATGTGCCTGGCAGAGTGTGGAGGTGAACATGGAGCTATGGCTCCCACGGGCTGGGCAGGGACGCTGTCTTGAGAAACATAAAAGGCTGCTAATTAAAACCAAGAACAGGAAAGTCAAGCCCATATCAGTTCTTCAGTGTCAGTAAGATGTGGTTTTCAAAAGTTTTAGAGCAATAGTTTGGTTTCAAAAGATATGAGATGCACTGATGGAGTTTTCTGGTATTATTGCTCATTTCTTGCATCCTAACCCCGCAGTCTCCCGGCACACTGTGTATACTCAGTGGAATCTGTTTTTCCCTTTTGGAAATGGAAATGTGAAAAAGGTAACTTTTCAGGGGAGTGAGCTTTCTTTGTTTCTACAGAAAGGTTTTTAGTTTTTACATGAACTTGTCAACAAAAAACTCCCATTTCAAAATAAAAATTAAATTCCAGCTCATATGTTTACAGTGATTACATTTTTCTAAGCAATATGCATACATGTTCACTTGTGAGATGCTAACTAAATTTCCGTGGCAAATAGGGATTTAAAAAAAAACACATACTTAATCAAATTATTTATTTTTAGTGTGTCTATATGTGTGAGAGTGCAGGTTCAAGGGGGCCATGGCATGCATGTGGAGGTCAGAGAACAATCTTCAGGAGTGTGTTCTCTCCTTCAACCTTGTTTTGTGGCAGGTCTTTGTTGTTTCTACCCTAGCTTCCTATTCCAGGCCTGCCTGCCCAACCCCCAGTAAGGCAGTTGGGATTACAGATGTGGACCACAGCATCCAATTTAAAAATTTTAAAATTATATTTTCCTTCATTTATTTTGTGTGCGTGTGTCTGTATGTGTGTAGGGATATACCTGTGCCATGACCTGCACGTGGAGGTCAGAGGAGAGTCAGTTCTCTCCTTCTACTATGTGGGTCTTGGGGATTGAACTCAGGTAGTCAAGCTTGGCAGCAGGTATCTTTACTCACTGAACTGTCTCACTGGCCAAGCGTCCAGTTTTTTACACGAATTCTGGGAACTGAATTCAAATTGTCAGGCCTGTACAGTGAGTGCTTTTACACCCCCCTCCCCCAGCTCAAATATACTTCTTTTAAATACCAGAAAGGAGCATTCTAGAGTTAATACAGAGTCCTACGGATAATCCGGCAGACACAGACTTTCTTCTTAAATGCAGTTATTTCTGGTGCAGGTAAGCAGGCAGTCTCATATATGCTCAAGTTTGGGGAATCTCTGGTTATTACCATATCAGCTGGTTTGCAGATAAGGGGCCATTAAAAGATTTTTAAAAAATGTATGTGTGTGTGTGTGTGTGTGTGTGTGTGTGTGTGTGTGTGTGTGTGTGTGTGTGTGTGCGTGTGTCTCTGTGTGTATGTGTGTACGTGTGGGCATGTGTGTTTGTATGTGTCTGCGGAGGCCAGAAGAGAGCGTCGGTTCCACTGGGGCACCAGCTCCAAGGGGATTGTAAACCACCCAACATGAGTACCTGGGTCCTTTTAATTACTGAGCCAGCTCTCTAGCCTCTAAAGAATATTTTAAGTGAACAACTCGCAAACCCCAGAAATAAAAGCACCCTAAGAATGCACAATGGTGAACTCACATAGCCACCACAACTGAAGGCTGTTTATGCCATTCTTTGAAATGAGATCTTAAAGTGGAAGAGTTCGAAAATAAAAGGTTTTAACAATGACAAAAGGCATATGCATTATTCTACCACCAATTTGTATGTGCTGCCATGTGGTTAACTTTTATACTTGAAAAAATAATGCAATAGAGGGCTGGAGAGGTAGCTTAGAGGTTAAGAGTGCTTCCTGGTCTTCCAGAGGCTTCACATTCGGTTCCTACCACCCACTCAAAACCACCTGTAACTCCAGCTCCAGGGGATTCGATGCCCTCTTCTGGCCTCCACGGGCACTCACACACATAACATGTTCACACAAACACATGCATATATGTTTATTTAAAAATATTATTTTAAACTTTTAAATTTTATGTGTATGAGTGTATTGCCTGCATGTATGTAAGCATGTAAATACATCCATGCCATGCAATGCCCATGGAGGTCAGAAGAAGGTGTTGGATGCCCTGGAACTAGAGTTATGGATGGGTCCTCTGCAAGAGCAGCCAGTACCCATAACCACTGAACCATCTCTCCAGCAGACTTTTAAAGTGCAGTGGAAAACAGACACTATGCTTTACTATCTCAGTATTTACAATCGCAGCGGCTGTATCTGAACATACAGCAGTTCCAGGATGCCTGAGGTGACTGATACTGAGATTAAGCTCTTCATAACAAATAAATGGTCGGCCTTGACCACTGGCTAGTGTACACAGGAACTAATTTCTAGATTTTGGAAGAACAAATGTGCTCTGATCCTCTGCTCTGTTTCTTCTGTTCCTTGATTCATGCTTAGAAACTCTCATGTTACCCTTCCTTGTGGTTTGTTTGCCTGTGGAGTTTGGGGCTTCTGACCCGGCCCAGTGGACAATGCTCCCTGCTATACTCATTTCTAGTTTATCATCGTCTACTCAACTGCCAATCACATTGGTGGTTCAGGATGTGAAGTAACTGCCTCAGACACTTGTAATCCTGGACTGCCTCAAGGCACTACCTATGACAATAGTTGAAACACACACAATTTCTGCAGGAAATCCCCAACAATAACTTCGGTGGGAGTGGATGTCTTTTCACTAGTTCTTCCATGTTTTTGTTTCTTTTGTGGCATCCTTTATAAAGCTTTTGCTATAGAAGGCTGGTTCTACTAAAATACATCAAAACAAACTAACCAGGTGTGTTCATACGTACCTGTAATCCCAGCTATTGGGAGTCAGAGGAGGAGGTCTGCTATAAATTCAAGGCCAGCCTGGTCTACACAGAGAGCTAGGTTAGCCAGGGCTATACAGTGAGGCTCTGTCTGGAATGACTTATAGGTGTTACAATGATGCCCAATACCCATCTGATTTCATGTCTCCATGCATAAAATTTTTCCTACATACATAATCAATTCTCCCGATCATCTATCTGGTCAGCTAGCACAGCACAATTTGCATTATGAATCTTTGTGAACAGAAATCAAAGAGTCTCCAAGGCTGGGTCCCAGAAGACCCAGGACTAGCACATAATAATCCTGTCTATACCACTGTGAGAGGGGGATACCAAGCCCATATAGAGAGTCTGCTTTCCTATAACAACCAAGCACGCCTGGCCCTCTGAGGCATCACTGCTACTTCCTCACCATTGGTGATGCTAATTGCCAGATAGGTGTCCCCCAAATGAAGGATTTTACTGACATGACAGGGCTGAGTTGGACAAGGAAAACTCAACCACTGTTATTCATATTTCTCTTTGCCAGACCTGTGTTTGTAAGGGGTTGTTACAACTTTAGTCTACACCACTTGTTTCTGGGCAACAGTGAGAGCTGGAGAAGATGCTCAGTGAGTGAGGGTTATGGGTCTGCTGCTGCCTCTGGCAGGCCACGGCCCTGAAGGACAGTTGTGCCACCACTGACACCTTGTTCTCTCTTTGAAGGAAATCTCTCTGCTGCTAGTACAGAATTTTCCTTTGCTTTACAAGAAAAATAACTATTTTTTATATTCAATCAACCGATGTTTCCACCAAAATAATTTTATCGGTAGGAAAACATTTTTATTGTAAATGTTTTGGTTTTTTAAAATGGATTATTTTATGCTCTTGTACCAGGTTTTCAGCTATGATAAGTTTCATACTTGTGGCAGACTGTTGCCCCTGCCAAGACCACCTAGAAAATCTTGATAAAGTACAAAAAAAGTTTGTTTAAAGTATCTGAGAGAGGTCAAGCACTTGAAGGGCCAGTTCTATAAAGAAAGAGAATTTCTTTAAATAACTTTAAAAAAATATGCTACTTTCTCCTTGGGGACATTTTATGAGTTTAGACATGGACTAGGATGCCAAGAAACTGGGCAGAAGGTTGACTGCCCAGTTCAGATTTCTGAACGTTAAGTAATCTCATGAAGTCAGAGACAGAAAAATTAGAGCTCCAACTTGCAGATCAATCAGAACTAAGGGGTCAAGATGCTGGACAGGAGTGAATCAGATGTTGCTCTGGTCTTTCCTTTGAGGAATTCCCTGATTATTATCTGTAGAGTAAGAAGCAAAAATGCTACCAGACAGCTGATGAAACAGAATGGACTTAAACAGTGTTGGGGAGACAGTATTTTGAGTTCAGAGCCTGTCATGAAGGAGGATTCTTGGGAAACATCCTCAGTTCTCAACTGGGACCCTAGGAGGGCTGATCACAAGTGGGAGTAAATCAGAAATACTGAGAAATATTGAAAAAGAATCTTGAGCATGATCAGATCCTGATTTGGCTGATGTGTTTCTATAGCAGAAAATACAGTGATCTTCTCTGGAGGACTATAGTACAGTCCTCTGTAACTTTTCATGCATGGTATTCAGCATTCAACAAAATATCAAATATACTATGAGGAAAACTAGACTCTCAGAGAATAGACCCAAGGAATGTCATAAGAATGATTAAACATTGACTTTAAATAATTGTGATTATTCAATAAAATAGAAAAATTTTACTGAGTAAAAGAATTTTTTTAAATCAACAGGAGTTCTGGAAATTAAAAAAAACACAATATATGAAATGAACTACACAGTTGTATTTAACAGAAATAAAATTCACATAATGAGATTAGTGAGCTGTACATCAACTGAGTAGAAATATCCATATTAGAACATGGAGGAAAGCAAGATGGGACGTGTACAGAAGGGTGTAAGAGGCATGGGACATGGGGAACAGGCCTGACGTTCATTTCCATGAGAGGAGAGAGGATGAGGCAGAAGCGTTACTCGATGAGATGATGACCAAGAATTTTCTAAAACCAATGAAAAACCTGAAGCCCTTGGTACAAAAATTCACTGTGAACCCAGAGTAAGGCTCAGTGAAACCAAATCTAGAAACATCATAATGAACTGATAAAAACCAAAGGAAAAAATTAAATGTTAAAAACAAAACTTGTCTTTAAAGGAACAGCAACAAGACATACAGCTGACTTCTTAACAAGGACAATAGTGTTCGGAAAAAAAGTGGTACACTGTCTTTAAGGTGCTGAAAGAAAACATTGCAAATCTAGAATTTTGCGTGTACAAAAAATACTAAAAATTTTAGGGCAGAACAAGACATTCTGGAAAAATACATCAATGTCAGGAAGGTAGGTAGCAACATTTGAAAGGACACAAGAAAGATGTGGAAAGGTGTTTCACAGAAGAAATACAAATGGTGAGTTAACCTATAAAAAGAGAAAGTATAGAATTAAAGTCTTTTTATTTATTTATTGATTGATTGATTGATTGATTGATCCAGGGTCTCACTATGTAGCTCTGGCTGGCCTGGAACTCAATCTTTAGACTGGGTTGTTCTTGAACTCATAGAGATCTGCTTGCTTCTGCCTGCTATGTGCTGGGATTAAAGGCATGTGCCACCATGCCTGGCCTCAATCAAAGTCTTCTCAGTTCCGAGACTGTCTTCATAATTTATTAGACCTTTTTGGACAAGTGAAATAATAATAGGTGTTATGCCAGCCTTGAATAATGGAGCTGAAGTAGTATTTGAGAAAAGACCTAAATGAAATAAGGGGACCAGCAATGTAAATATTTGGAGAACATTCTAGGCTCTAAGCAAAAAGGCAGTATGACTGGAGAAGAAAGAGCAAAGAGGAGAACAAGAGGGAGCGAGACAGTCTAACTGAGCTATGGTGAGGACTTCCAAGTTCATTCAGCATTGCACGGTCCGTGGAGGACTATGAGAAGTGACAGGATCCACCCTGAGTTTAAAAGTCACCACTCTGCCTGCTGTGTGCATGGTAAGGAAGAGTGTGGGACACTATTTAAGAGTGTGTTAACATTAATTCAGATGGGAAACAATGGTGATTTGGTGTAGGATTGAGTGGCACTTAGTGAGAAATGGTTGTATTAAGAATGTATATGTAGGGGCTGGAGAGATAACTTTAGTGGTTAAAAGCATTGTCTGCTCTTGCAGAGGACCCAGATTCAGTTCCCAGCACCCACATTGCAGATAACAACTGTCCATAACTCCAGTTCCAGGGGAATCTGTGCTTTCTTCTGACTTTCACAGGCTTTGCATGACACGGGTGCACTTACACACATGCAGGCAATGCACTTGTACACATGAAATAAAAATAATAAATAAAATATTAAAAAATAGTGTATATGTAAAACAAAGCCAACGGGCTAGAAATGAAAATTGGTTGTATCAATTATGAAAACCTGCATGGAGGCTCCTTGAAAGACTGAAAACAGAATCATCACATGATCTGGCAGTTTTGTGTCTGAAGGACGGGAATCAGCATGTTGAAGAGATGCTTCACATCTACATTATATCAAAGTATTTTATATATATAAAGTATTATTCACAAAGTGAAGTTATTAGAATCTAATGACTGATGTCTAGATGATGAAACTGTGGTGGATATTCACAGTGAAATATCATTCAGCCTTAAAGAATGAAATCCTGTCATTTGTGACAACATAGGAGAAACTGGAGGATATTTAAAAATTTTAATTACATATATTTATTTACCATTTTGTGTGTGTGTGTGTGTGTGTGTGTGTGTGTGTCCACTAGGTGGAAAGAGAGAACTGACTCCCGCAAGTTGTCCTTTGATCTCCATGTGTGTGTGTGTGTGTGTGTGTGTGTGTGTGTGTGCGCGCACGCACGTGCACGGGTTAGAGGACAATTTGTAGGAAGGAGTTGGTTCTCTTTTTCCATTAGGTGGATCCCGGGGATAGAGATCACTCAGGTTGTCAGGCTTGGCAGCAAGCGTCCTTGTCCAACTGAGCCATCTTGCTAGCCCAAGAGGGTATTTTTTAAAAGTGAAATAAGCCAGGCACAGAAAGACAAATACCACAGGATCTTAATAGGGGCTCTAATCAAGCTCACGGAAGCAGAAAGGAGAGCAAAGGAAAACCAGAATGGGAATGGGAGAACTTAGCAAAGGACTCAGGGTTGCGGGCAGCAGGAATAACTTTTTTGAAATCTATTGCATTGCATGGTGACTATAGGTATTAATAATATTTCATAACTACTAAGCATAAATCTCGAATATTTCCCACACAATTGTGTTTGAGGAAATGGATATGTTAATTAGATTGATCAATCATTCCACACTGTATGCACATAACATTACTTTATATCCCATAAATACAGTTGTAACTTGTCAATGTGTGACAAAAGAACAACAAAAACAGAGCCAATACAACTTACTGATTGAAGGAGAGAAGAGAGCCAAGGACAAGTCCACAATTTGTAGGAGCTAAAAGAACTGAGGGAAAAAACTGATTTTACTACCTGCCAGGAAACACACTGTCTGCCCTTTATCTGATGGTTTCATGCCTTTTAAAAGGCTTTGCTGGATCCTGTCTATGATTTTATGAGTTCTGTCTTTGTTTCAGGAATTATCACTGCCTAATCCTGGCCCACTGATCTTGTGATTAGGTCTAGCTTTTTTACCAAGTTGATCATCTGAGGTAGGGCTCCTTGGACAGGGATTGGGACCTTTGCCTTGAGATTCACAGTCACCAGGATGGAGCTGAAGCAATTCTTGTCACTGGAACTGCAGGTGACATGACTAGAATGACACCAGTGCTCCATGGATTGGTCTGTGGACTCTTAAACCAGTCAAGAGTCCTTTGGGAACTGAGAGTAAGTTTAAATTTTCCTAGTGCATAAAGTGAATGCAGATATTTGAATGATAATTAAACCTCATTTTCCAAGAGGTAGGAGACATGTGTGGCCCCAACAGAAAAGTGAGAAGAGAGCGCCAGCATGCTCTCGGAATAAGTGAAAAGAAAAGCATGTTGAAGCCTCTGTGGTCCATGAGCAATGATCCATCCAAGGACAATTATCGGGAGACATGATGTAGACAGTTTATCCCGAGCTCACTTATAAACATCTCCAAAAATGTGTAGCTAAGATGAACCACATCCTCATTTTAAGCAGTTTAGGGAGATGATAAAAATGTAGAGTGTCTTAGTTTCTTTTCTGATGCTGTGATAAAATACCTGACAAAAGCAGCTTTGGGGAGGAAGGGTTTATTTTGGCTCACAGTTTTGGGCACAGTCTGTCTTTGAGGGAAGTCATAGCAGCAGGAGCTCCAGACAGTCAGTCACATTGCATCCATAGTCAAGGAGCAGAGACAGTGAGTGAACACATATATATTACTGTCTAGCTACCTCAGGACAGAAGTTTCTTGAAAAGAAGGCTTGGAGATAGAGAGATGGTTCAGTTGGCAAAGTGCCTGATGCACAAGAGCAAGACGTGAGTTTGGATCCCCAGCACCCTTGTAAAGAGCTGCATGTGGCGATGGATGGGCATCTGTAATTCCAGCACTGGGGAGGTGGAGACAGACGATTCCTGGAACTCACTGGCCAGACAGCCTAGCCAAATCAGTGAGCTGAGGTGCAGTGAGAGAGTGAGAGATTCTGTCTCAAAAAGTGTGGGTGGACAGTGATGGAGGAAGGCACCTGATGTTGACCTCTGAACTCTGCAGACACATATCTGCACACACACATGCACATACAAAACAAACACATAACCCCTTAAACACACACACTAAATAATTCTTGGACACTTTTTCTGTCATCTTAGAAACCAGCCATTCTTCCCTCAGATGCTAGGTAGTACTAGCATTGCTTCTAGTTTCATGAACATGGCTCAGAGATGGGAAATGGACTGGCCTCACCAAATGCTGCATCACAGGCCAGCTATGCTGGAGCTGCAGTGATCTCAATTATCTTTCAGCTAGATGAGGGACAGAAAAAGGCTTATGTTCTATATACAAAATTACATATGCTTATGAAACAATCTCTCCACATACCTTATGACTATTGTGCTCCTAATTTGCTATTTCTACTGGATTATTGTCTGAATGAAGAGAAACTGAGCCCTATGATTATCACTCTGAATCAATAGGGTATTGGTCCCAGGATCCCCTAGTAGATATCAAAACCCATGAATGCCCAATTCCCTCATAACCCATTCACATCTTACTATATATGTTTTATTATTGTTGTTTTGAGACAGAGGTCTCATGTAACCCAGGCTGGCCTCAGTCTCACTATGTAGCTGAGGATGACCCTGAACTCCTGATTCTCCTGCCCCTATCTTCCAAATGCTGGGATTACAGGTGTATGCCACCACACCTGACTTTATTATATACTTTAAATCATCTCTATTTATGTATAACACAATAAAAATGTGATGTTAATACTTGTTTATACCATATGATTTTAGGAAATAGTGCTAAGGAAAAATAGTCTGTACATGTTTAGTATGGACACAGCCACTGTAGGCCTAACTCCACAGTACGTGATTGAGCTGTAAGATGGACAGACCTCACACAGCCTTGCTAGATAGACTGTGGATCTCTGAAATGGTGTTTTGTGGGTTCCATGTAGTGCTCAGCACACAGCAAATTCATGCTTTGCTGTTTGGATCTATAAATTAAAAATTTTGTTTTCAGTTTGAAATTGGCTGAATGTGGTGGAGCTTACAGTTACAGAAAACTGTTCATTCTTTGCTCCTGTCAATCATTCATCCATTAGAAAAGTATTCATTGAGTATATAATCCAAATATGGAAGTACTTTCAGCTAATGGTATATATAACATTGACCAAGACAGTTCCATATCAGGGTCTAGAGGAAGAGATGGAGAAAATGCAAGTAAATAGTCAAGTTATTTAGGAGTTTTGGTATGTATTATAAAGGTAACATGAGTTTATATTAGTGAAAAATGGGATATTACTTCAGAAAGGTGTTAAGTACTTTAGGGTTGGGCATTGCTCTGGGTAAGCTTCCTGCCCCAGGCCCCACCAGACCAGACCAAACTAAAATGGAGTCACTTGCAAGTACCACATAGCCAAATTGATCTTGGGAATAGGCCAGTTTCTACTTAGCCAGATTCATTGTAATAATGGAGTTCCCTGTGTTTTGATCCTATAAGGAAAGTAACTTAGAGGTGACCAGCCTGCTCTTGTTCTTTGTTGCTGTTGTTAGTCTTCTGCCCACAAGTCTAGACTTCTCGGCTCAGCTCATCAGAACTCTCTTGTCTCGTAGAACAAAGTGTGGCCCAATTGTAGAACCACATGGATGAGATTTAAATTAAATGTGCTACATTTATCTTTTGACAAAGGTCAAGGAAGAATTCTCAGATGAGCAAAGTAAGGAACTGAATTCAAGGTAATCAGAGAAATTTTCAATGCATTGGGTTTAGTTCTAGTCCCTGTATACAACTCAGGCCTGAACATCTGAGGGGATCCTAGAGATGTGTGTGTCTGGCATTCTTCAGGTTAAGGAAGTCCTAGGTTGCTTGGCATTTTACCAGTGAATGGAGTATCTAACCCATTAATTAATTAGATACTATAATTAATACCCCAATTAATGGATGCCATCACCAAAAATGGGAAGAGAGCCCAGCGTGGTGGTGCACACCTTTGATCCCAGCACTTGGGAGGCAGAGGTAGGCGGATCTCTGTGAGTTCAAGGCCAGCCTTGTCTACATAGTGAGTTCCAAGTCAGCTGGGGCTCAAAAAGACCCTGTCTCAAAAAGACCAAAACAAACAAATGGCAAGAGAACAGAACAGATTTTCTGGGATGTATACACAGTTGTCAGGTTGTGCTCTGCCCAGCTCTAGGGCTCACCATCTCCTCAGGTTAAACTGAACACAGTTGTCCACGGTGACCTTAACTTATTTTGACCAAGACAAGGTTTCACTTTAATGTGATTTCCTTGGGTCTGGCACTAGAGGAGGCTGACTTGAGGAAGACAGTGGATTCTACATTGTCCAGTCTATCCTTCTCTTCTCCCCAACTCCATGGTGGTGGTCTGGAGGGAAGGAACCCTGACAGTCCACTCAAGTTTTGTGAACTTTAGCCGTTGTGTTTCCAAACAGAATGATCGATGCTGAACTTGGACTCCAGAAGCCTTGTGGACTCTCAATTACTCTGTTCTAGGAAAGAAGCCTGAAAACTTTATGCTGTTGACAAAACATCCAAAATAACAATTTGGGAGCTGTATCATCAGCCCCAGCTCCTGATTCTGACCTTGTGATAACATGTATTTATTTACATGCCCTTGGACACCCACAATTCCTTTCTCTAACTCTGAACATTGGTACACAAGTGCTTCTTACAGCCCACGGAAGAGTTGCCTTGTGTTTACCTGCAGCTCAGTGACTGGTGTTTACCTGCAGCTCAGCCTGGTGATTCAGAGAGTGTGATCAGAGAAAGGCTTCTTCTAATGGGGTCTCCCTGGAAGGCTTGGCTGGGGCTTCACCTATAGAACAGTCTTGACTTTGGGAGGTGGGAGCCATCTGGATGCTCCTGGTTGGGGAAGATAGACAACCTGAAGTCAGAATCAGGCCAGGCTGGAAACAGGAAGCCCTAAAACTCCTATCCTAGGGACATCCCCAAAGCCTCTGAGCCTGGGTGGTAGGCTGGCATAGACGTACCTGGGACTCCTCTTCACACTCAATGGCATTTCATCAGCCCCTTAGTCTAGTCTGCAGGATTGCCTCTCAGGTTTTGTGTAGAAAGGGAAGCCCTGGTCACTGGATGATCTCTGACAGAGGCTGGCTTCTGACAGTATGTGGGGTTCTGTATATCACGTTTTAGCAAAACACCTTCTATGGCTGGGTGCCTAGCTCTGGGTGCCAAGGGCAGATCTGTGCTGGTGCGTGGTATGCAACCCCGTATGGTCCAGGCTCCTGCTGTTTGGGAAGAATTGCAGAGGAATTAAAAGTCTTTTTGAGCATTGGCAATATTGTTAATTTCTTTGCCGCTTTATGTGAGCAGGAGGATTAATTAGCACTAGTTTTCTGGTTCTATCTAAATGCATATTTTGGGTTAGATACTCTTTTTACCAGATGACTCAGATTTCTTCCCAACTGTGAAGACCATCTCATTTGTGTCTGCCACATGCGTGTTGTTTGCCGGAGTGTTATCTGGGGCGGACACTAGAGCCCTTTACAAGGAGGCTGACTGTCCTTACCTCACAAAATTACCCCTGAGGAAGAAATCAGAAGAAAAGAAGGAAAAATTCAGAATACAGGGGCAGACACGGTCACAGAATTGCTTCTGTTTTTATCAATTTATCTCTTTAAGCCATCTATTCAAAACAGTCTTATTTTCCTAATTACATTTCCTTGCTATTTCTTTGTTTTCACACTTTTGGCGGAAAGAAAGAGGCAGAATTCTTGGTGGTAGAACATCTTTTAATGAAGCTCAGAATAGCCACCCTCATCTCCCTCTCCCCATTATCTGCACTGTTCAAACCTGGCCTGTGAGGGCCCCATGTCTTCCTTAGCTCAGTTAAGTCATAATTAGTATAAGAGTTTTTTATAGCTATTGTGGTGATCATGGAAACACAGGATATTCCACAAATAGCTATGTTGCCCATTATCTTTTTTAAGGTCCACAGGCTAGAGAATGGAGGCATAGAGTTTGTGGAATGAATGAATGAATGGATAGACGAATGAATGCTTGTTTGGTTCTTGGGCCATCTGGGGGCAGGACTTCTCAGGTGAGCTTTCTAGAAGTTTATCAACGTGGATTGTTAGCAATCATTCCAGATTGCAGCCTCCCAAGTGGTTATTCTGTAGACCTGAGGGGTGGTCCACAAGTCTGAGAGAAACATGGCGCCCAGTTCTTTACAAAGCCCTGGTCAGCTTAACTGAGTGGCTTAAACCAACGGAAAGCAGTCAATGACGGACCACTCCTATTTCTTCCTCAGGACAACGCTGAGGTGGTAGGTTTTTGTTCTTTTGGCCTTTTTGTCAGGACAGTAAGATGGCCATCGGGGTCTAGTGTTCCTTTCAGCTGCATGGAGGCAGGTCTAAGAAAACGGGAGGCAGGAAGTACCTGTCTCTTTCCTGCCATCCTCTCTCTACTTTTTTTTTTTTTTTTTTTTTTTTTGGCAGTGCAGAGGATTGAACCCAGAGCCTTGTATAAACTAGGTAAGCCCTCTACCGTCAACTAGAGTGATAGCACTTACATTTTGAATTTGTGTACAACCTGTTTGTCCTTATAACTGATTATGGACTACGGGGACTTCCTCTGGTACTTTTATTTTATTTTTCCTGAAATTACTGTCAGGTCTCAGGAATATTAGTCGCTACTAATATGTTTTCTCTCTCTCTCTGATGCTGGACTTGAATCCTGTGTGCTAGGCAAGCACTATACTCCATCACTTTCCTCATTCCTCTCTCCTTCTCCTTCTCCTATCCTTCCTCTTTCTGATATCTCTTCTGCCTTCCCCTCTCTCCTTTTCTCCCCCCCCTCTTTCTCTCTCCTTCTTATAGGCATTTCCCCACCTCCCTTTGTCTAGAATCAAATTCCATGCCCACCTTCAAACCAATTATTAGCCAGTGCTCATACCTGTATTCATTTGGTTTAGAGTAACCATGGCTCATTTCCTGGGTCTAGAATTGTATCAGGACTTCAAAAAGCCAAGGCTGAAAGCAGGAAAACCTGTCAGGTAGAAGTTGTATAAGTATTTTAGGGCTCCATGACAAAGTGCTGCAAGCTATGAATGCATCTCATAGGTAGGAATACATTGTCTATGGTGCTGGAAGGGCAGACCTGGTTCTTTTTGAGAGCTGTGAGGAAGAATCTATTCCATGGTTCCTGTTGACTTGTTCCTTTAGTCTTTGGCTTGTCAGCAATCACTGACATTCTTCGACCTATAGGAACATCACCTTCCCTCATCTTCTCACTGTATGTATCCCTGTATCCAAATCTCCCCCTTTCATAAAGATACCAGTCGCTGTGGATGAAGGGCTCACCCTAGTTCAGCAGGATCTCATCTTGATTAGTCACTTCTGCAATGACCAAGCAAGCTCACGTTTTGAGGTGCCGAGGAATGGGACTTCGATATATAGATTTGGGAGGGATACAGTTAACCCACTATCGCAGTCAACAGTATCTGCCACAGAAGGCGAACTGGCTGGCCTAACAGCAAGGCTTAACCGTACTGCAGCATGTTCTGCTGTTTGCATTTATCATTTAATCCTGTCTCAGGAGATCTTACGTTCTTTAAATGTCAGAGAGTAATAATAATAAAGCAGCGATTGGAAAAGGGTAAGAACTAGAAACTTCAGAGAACATAAAAAATTAAAAATATCTTGAAAATCATCACCATCATCATCATCATCATCATCATCATCAGTCCATCCATTTATGCATTTGCCTCCTTCCTCGTTGTAATAGCAGCAGAAAACCACAGCCACTCAGCGGGCAAACAGTGTTAAAGCCCAAAGATAGAAACCTAAGAAGCAATAACTTGTGCAGTTACTAAACTTCATACTCAGGAGGATCGTCAAGTAACTCTAATCATTTATGAAATTTAGTATAGTGCAATCATAAAATCGATTTTTCAAACATTTATATTCATTATTTAAACACTTGCTTCTAGACTAGGCCATGGAGAACACATGGAGAAGTCAGTTTATTCATTTCAGACATTTTGGGACTACGTATATGTCAAAATTTATAAACATTTAAGAGACGTTTTAGAGCTATAAATGTTGTTATGTAACATTTTCCTCTTAACTATTTGCTCCAACTTTTTATTTCATTGGCAAGTCACTTAGAGAAGATAAGAATATGGCTTTTAAGAAAATCTACAACCTTTAAAAAATTCATTAAGAGGCATCATGTGACGAGAACAGAGCAGAGATGGGGTTGTGTGATGTTTTTATATATTGTCTTATTGTGTTTTTTCACGTTGTTGCTGCTGCTCTCTGGGGCTTACTAGTACAAGCTCATGGGATGTGGGCCAGTTGCCAATCTGTGCTAATGGTTGGCAGGGAGAAGGAGACCCCTGTCCTGTAAAATATGTGTGTTGTGGGCCTGGAGAAGACGGCTGTACTGAGCCACATGTTAAGTATGTGGGGAGAGTCCCAGTTCCGTGATTCTGTCTTTCCCACATCATGAACTCTGAAAGTGCTGAGGCTGCTGGACTCGGTGTCACCCAGTGCCAGGTCTTTATGCAAATAATGCTATGCAATGAGGTCTCTGTCTAGCAAAGCTGTCCTAAATGTTTGACACAGTCAGGGCCATCCTTTCCTTGGGCAATGAATTAAAGGTATGTGGCCTAGGGATGGGTCTGGGCCTTAAAAAAATGTTTGTTTGTTTTTTTTTCCAAGCCTAGCAAGGACAGAGAAGGAAAGAGGACAGAGCAGGTAAGACTCTTTTCATGGGATGTGCCCAGGCCCACTGCTGAAGTTCAGTCTATACGTTCTATGGAATTCCCCTTTCTCAGGGGCACCTCAGAATGTGAACTTCCTTGATCACTACAGAAGTAACTAGTCAAGATGTCCTCCTGGAGTAGGGTGGGCCCATCATCCCTAACTTTTTGGTGAACTTAGGTGTTGCTACTTGCTCTCTTTATTCCTGTTTTACTTACACCCCCATTACATGATATTTTTTGGGAGGGGAGGAAAGAATTGATATAAGATACAGTGAACTCCTAATTCCACAACTTAGTGGCATTTATACAGTCACAGTGCTGTGCATCCATCACCTCCACCGAGTTCCAAAATATTTTCATCACCCTATACAGGAACTCCGTACCCACTGAGCAATCACTCTAGCAAACACTAACGTGATTTTTGTCTCTATGGTTTTACCTATTCTGGGTATTCCATATAGATATGCTCATTAAAGGGCATTCTGCTTGCTTACTTCCATTTTTGGGCAAAAAACTCTAGGATTAAGGCATTGGTCATGGGCTCATGGAAGTTTTTGTAAGGTCAGATGTGTAGTGTATAGACTCTGAGTCTCTTGACTTCAATTCCTCCAGAAAGTATTTACCTGTCCCTTTTTTGTTTTTAACATTTATTTATTTATTTATTTATTTATTTATTTGTATAAGTGTATTGCCTGCATATATGTAAGTGCACACATGTTGTGCAATCCCTTCAAAGGCCAGAAGAGGGCATCTGATCCCCTGGAACTGGAGCTACAGACAGTTGTTAGCCATCGTGTGGGTGCTGGGATTTGAACCTGAATCTTCTGCAAGAGCAGCCAGTGCTTTTAACCTCTGAGTCATCTCTCCAGCCCCCTGTCCCTTTTTAAAAGGACTGTGACTTTATCAGCTTCCTGCTTGGGTCTAGAGCCTCATAGCAAGGCCTTCCCCCTGTGTCAGTAGCACTTGGACACTCTTGGGATGAGTCAGTCTCATGTTGGCTCACTGTGACTCAATGTCTCTCTTGCAGGTTGCCTTTCTTGTCCCTTCTGCTTCTCATGGCTGTCCTGTTGTTGCTCCATGGGCTCAGAGCTTCCTGTAGTCCATCCATACAACTAGGACTCAGAGGTTCTGATACAAGCCTGGCCAAGTGGCTAGCTGTCTTTGGCCTTTAGTTCTCTACTTTTGGAAAAAAAACATATGGAAATGGGAAGGTGCCTTGTGGTCTTGTAAATGCCAGTGGTAAAAACAGTGCCAAATGGAAGGCCCAGGTGAGTGTGCATTTAAAAACCCTCAACGATTGAGGTCCCCATGGTAAAGAACAGTAACAAACTGATGTCGAGCTGGGCTTTCAAGGATGGGGTGTAACTCTCACTTCTCACTTGGGGTTCTGTGAACCCCCCAAAGTCACCCCAGCTCAGTTCTAAGTTTTATAAGGTCACTGGGATGCCCACTGCTGTTACAGCCTACAGCTGTTACAGCCCACAGCTGCCTGAGAATTCCCCTTTATGAGTTATGTCAAATGAATCCCTATAGGTTTTGCCCCGTCTGCCAGTCTTAGTGTTAGCATGTGTTTTGGCTTGCTTTTCATGTCAAGGCAGTTTAGCCTCACCCAGAAGTGACCCCACACGTTTGCAAAGCCCAGGCCTGCTGACATGATTAAGTGATAACTCTTTAAACGTGTGGAGTGTTTTTCTACCACAAAGCCTGGACAGGCCCTGATGACATATGGGAAAATCACTCGAGCTGCTTAGTGCCTTTGGGGCTTCACTGGCCTCTCGTTACCCACATCCCTCTCCGCCCCTCTACTCTGTGTTTGTGGCATTACAGGAGTCAGAAGATCATTTCACAAAGGAAAAGATTTTAGCTCTGTTCTGGATGAAATAAAAATTTGTCCTGCCCCTCCCCACTAAAACATGCTTACTAGGTTAGAAGCAAAACCCTATAAAGCTTTCCTGCCACTGTGAGGCCTGATTCACATGTTTATTCAGGCTTTTCCTGAAGCTGGGAGACTGACGCATAGCATGAGGCAGGAGGGCCTCACAGAAGGCCACAGGGGCCGTTTTGGCTACTGTATTTTAGGACAATGGCCATTAGCTCAGACCTGTGGGCAGGAAGGACTGTTTCCATCCTGGGACTTTGTGAAGTTTAATGAGCAAAAGGACCTGGGATCTCCTTTCTCTCGCAAACTACTACTCTGCAGGCTCTGGACCAAACCCATGGCTCTCTTGCATCCCACTCCCTAAGCCCGCCCCTCCATATCAGCACTGCCCCAGTTCGCTTATGAGCAAAACCGAATAGAAATTCTCCCTAACTACCTCCTCCTCTGTATCATCAGGTCGCCTTTCAGAAAGAATGCGAGGGCCAGCACTAGGCATCCAGGACAACATGATTTATAGGGCCCGCTGCCTCATGACTTTCAATGGAAGGAATTTTGGGCCTTATGCCTACAAACTGATGTCAAAAAGGTCAACTAGCATTGAAAACAGGGTGGGGGATCCTGCCAATAAACAGGAGGAAGTAAGATTTGGGGCTGCTTTTATGACCTGATTAAACAGCGGGCTCCACCTTGGAAAAATCCTATAATCTGTGGGGCTCAGCCTGGGTGCTGAGTGGCCTTCTTCCTCTGCCAAGATCTTACCTTCATGGTCTATTCTGGACAGGAGCAAACAGTAAGAAATGTTTCTCTCTGAAGAAGGCCCCAGGGCCACGAGGTACTTGGCTTGGAAGCAGGCAGGAAAGTAGAAGTTGGGGCTCAGTCCTTCCTGAGCCATTCCAGGCAAGGCAAGATGATGCAGGCTGAGGTGATCTCTCACCTAGGGATTCTGTGATGTGAGCGTTATGGGCGTCATCGTTTTTTAGAGGGGGAAATATACTCTCAGGAAATTGTTTATTCTCTTGTTCTGCTCTCGAAGGATCTGAGGTATTTACCACAAATGCATCTGATTCTAAACAAACAATCAAAACTTGATGGAGAGGTAGAACAAAGACACAGCACGACAGGAACGCAGAAATGCAACAGAATATATGTAGTTAGGAAAGTTGAGCAGTTTACACAGAAAGCAGAGGAGCCAGTTTTGAACCCCAGTTTGTCTCCTGACGAGGCATACTCATTTATTCATTCATTAGGTGGGATGTGCACTGTGGTCATGAATGGCAGCTAAGGCCCAAGTCTGAGACAAGATGCTAAGCACATGTCTTGCTGCCCACAGAAATCTGAGTGAGACACTCACCAAGGAGCAGTGACCTGCGGAGACCCCTCCCATCATATACGGAAGCCTGGGAGGTAGGCACAGTCTCTTCTGAACAGTCAGGCATGGGTGTGATGGGGGCTGGCACCCCAATGTCAATGTAAAGACTGGGGACCCATGCAGAGAGGTGTCAGCTGGCTGGCAGTTTGCTGAACCGCAGAGCCCAAGGGATTACCCTGTGCTGTCACCAAAGCAGCAGGATGGATAGGCCAACCTCAGCTCTCTGAAGAAGAATTAGTTTCTTGGACTTTTCAACCCAAAAGCCAACCTCTCCTACCCCCAAACTTAGAGATTTTGCAAAAGTTGATGAAATGTACTAAACTTTGAATTCTGTTGTTTAGAGAATAGTCACAGGACTGATTCCATTCCTCCTGCCTGCACCCCCAGCCACCAAGATTTTGTGAGACTTCAATGAAACTGGTAAAGCATTTGTCTCACTCGCCTGCCTCACAGGACTCTGGCAGCTCAGTTATGGAGTCTGTTTCCTTGACTCTTATCCTGTTTCCTTCTTCCTTTCTCCGAATCCTTGTATCCTGAGGTTCCTGAGAGCACTCTCTTGTCTCTTTCCTCTGTCTACTGCGCTAGAGTCTTTGAGAGGATTTAAACCTCAGATCCCTGAGTCCCCCTCAGGTACTTCTGACCCTGGAGGCGTGAGGAAACTGCTGTGGTCTATCTGAAGGGTTAAAGCTCCCCAGGAGAAGCTGCTTTGTAGCCAAGTGAGAGCAATTCTGCCTCTGGCTGTACTTGGAAAGTCTGAGTTTTGCAGCCTTTTGTAGGATTTGAATCTTACCCGTGTTCAACTCTCCCTGGTTCTGTAAAATATGAGAGATTGCCACAAGGTTCTCCCCTTTGGTATCTGAAAAGGCAAATGCAGAGAGCCATCATTCACCACCAATACTTTACCCCAGATGGCTCTATTGGAAGTTAGCCTCACGGGTGCGAGCAGAACCTAGGCTCGGCACAGATTCCCTCTGATGAGAAGAGGGTCAGAATGACTTCAAGCCCCAGAATCCCACTTGGGAGACCAGAAGACAGCCCTGGAAAGTCAGGTCACAGAAGAGCCTTGAAGAAGGAGGAAAGAAGACAGAAAGGGAAGTAATCATCCCTCATTTAATAAGCACATCTCATCAACAGTTTTTGTTTTGTTTTTGTTTTTTTTTTTTCATTATGAGATACTTTAGGTTTACAAAAACAGCTATAGAAATGGGCTGGAGAGATGGCTCAGCAGTTAAGAGCACTTGCTGCTCTGGGAGAGGACCAGAGTTTGGTTCCTAGCACCCACAAGGCTGTTAACATTCCAGTTCCAGAGGAATCTCTGAGCATTGCACACATGTGGTGCACTTATATACATGCAGGCAAAATACTCCTACACGCAAAATAAAAATAAATAAATCCATTTTTTAAAGCTTTAAAAAAGTTATAGAAACAATACAAAGATACACTTTGTTCTTCTCCTTTAAATATCAATCCCTCAGAAATCAGAGTGTGTGGTCAAAACCAGGATATGAATGTTGATATAAACTATTACTTAAAATGTACAGATTGATTTTGTAGAATTAGACTCAGATTTAATTTCAAGTTAAATCATTCAAATCTTTCCAGTTGTTCCACAAATGGCCATCTTCTGACCCAGGATAAGTCCAGGACCCCACAGCACATTCGGTTGCCACATTTCCTTCACCCCCTCTAACCAGGATTGCTTTCTCTCCTTTGGGTTTGATGAGGGCTGCTTTTGAAGAACACTGGATGACTGTTTCATACAATACCCACAAATCTGGGTTTAGCTTGTATCTTTATGATTAAATTCAAGTTATTCATTCTAAGCAAGAATATCTCAAGAAATAATAATTCTTCTATATTACGTCATTTTCTCTTGCTATAACAAAATACCTAAGGCAAATAAATACCTTTGCAAATAAAAGAGATTTACTTAATTTATGTTTTGAGAGGATGAAAATCCAAAATGGGGTGACCCCATAAATTTGATCTCTGGTGAGAGCCCCCTGGTCAAATCAAGGCTAATAACAATATGGTGAGAGGTACGCTGGAGGGAGAAGTCACATGGTGACACAGGTTACCAGAGAGAAAAGAGGGGCCAGGCTTGGTCTTTTATAACAACCTTCTTTCAGCAACTAACCTGGGTACCACAAGAGTGATATCAATTTTTCCAGAGAGGAGCACCTGGGTACCACAAGAGTGACATCAATTTCTTCAGGGGAGCATCCTCAATGATATAACAATGTTTCATAGCATCCTACTTTAAGGTTCCACTGCCTCTCACATTGCTACACTAGAAACCAGTCTCTGATATATGACCCTGTGAGGGAAAAACCACATCTAAATCACAACATCTTCAGGACAGTATGGAAGGGGATATAAGACTGAATTTTACATATTTTAAAATAAAAAACTATAGTTAACAAAGAATTTTTAGCAATTGCAGGAAGAGGCAAAGGTGCCACTCCATCCTGCACTCTGTGGCCTGTGTTCTCCTGCACTGGGAGCCATCTTGGAACAGAAGCCGTGAGCTGTGGGAAAACCACAAGCCGTGGGAAAGCACACGAGCCGTGGGATGGCCCAACACTTGTGGACCTGGGGTGAGATCGCTGGCCCCTGAGGTGTGAGCAAATGCTAGCAGTGACTGTGGTAGTCATGGCGTGGTCTGATATGGCAGAGCCACCAGAGGTGCGGGGCAAGGCACTGGGTACTCATTCTTTTGTAAGTTAATAAATGCACATAAAATATATTATATGGTTTGTCTGATTGCACAGGAGACCCAGAGGGAATTTGGGTGACAGTACATTTGCAAAAAAAGCCTATTTATAATTAAGGACATATTCTGAGGGTTCTGGTGGGTAAGATTGGTGATGGGCGCATTTCAATCGAGAACATTGGTTCAGATCTGCACTATCACTTTCCTTTTAGAAATTGCTTTGTGATTCATAGATGTCTTCAGTCTGTGAAAAGGTGAGCTTATTATTATACTATTCCTCTATGCAGAACCTGCTCCCTCTGTTAACCCAACCACCTCCCTTCCAGTTACTCAGACTAGAAATCTTGGCATCATTTTTCTCTTCCAGCAGTCAGTCTCTAGGCTCTTTAACTACTGAATCCGCCGTGTTTACATCCAGCTTCTAAGTTCATGTCATAGTCACTGCTTAAGTATACTGCTTTGACTCAGGGGTCTGGAGGGTCAGGGAGATAATGTAGTTGAAGTGGTGGCTATGGCCCACTAAGAAGGACTCTGGGGGGCTGGGGAGCTGGTCTCACCACAGGTTACTGGCATTCACTCTCTTCATCTCCTCCAACACTTTGTAGGAACTTACCATCTTCCTGCTTGCAATCTGGATTTAAGCTCTCTTTGCCTCTAGCCTGGTCTAGATCAATAGTTTCCTTGATGCCATAGCTATGTCCTGCCCTTGACACACTGGAATCTTCTACTCATTCCTGATCATGAAGGGCTTTTCAATTACCTGCAGTGATGGCTAGCCTCCAAAATGGTGGCCTGTACACTAGGCCATTGCAAGAAGGGGACAGAAAGAAAATTCTGGAACTATGTGTATTTGCATATTAAAGAGAAGGAACATAAACTTTACGAGCATTTACTTATTTTTTCTTTTCTTTGTGTGTGTTTGTGTATGTATGTGACCCGCATGTGCAGGAGCCAAGGTTGACATTGGCTGTCATCTTTCATCACTCTCTACCTTATTTTTTGAGACAAGGTCTTTCACTGAACCTAGAGCTTGCCATTTCGGCTATACTGGTTGTCTATACCACCCTCCCAATCCCACCTCCACCAAGTGCTTGGATTACAGATATGGTTGACCTGCCCAGTGTTTACATGGTGCTAGGTCCTCATGCTTACACAGCAAGTACTTCACCCTGAGCCATGTCCTCAGTTCTAAGCATTTATTATAAAGATGGACACCTAGGCTGGAGAGATGGCTCAGTGGTTAAGAGTGCTAGCTGCTCTTGCAGAGGATCCAGGTTCAATTCCCAGCTCTCACATGATGGCTAACAACTATCCGTACCTCTAGTTCCAGGGGATCTGACACTCTCTTCTGACCTTTGTGGGCATTGCACGACACTGGTGTACATACTCACATGCAGGCAATACACTCATACACATAATATAAAAATAATAATTAAATAGTTTTTTAAAAGATGGACACTGTATTAATCAGGGTTCTCTAAAGAAACAGAACTGATAAAATGAATATTGAGAATCCAGTAGTTGCTTAGTCCACGAGGCTGGGTGTCTCAGCAGTCCCACTCTGGCACTGAAGGCCTGATGGATTCCAGGAGATCTGCTAGTCTTTAGTCTACGTTGGAATCTGAAGCAGTTGATCACAGCAGCAAGATGAGCTCACCAGTGAGAGAGAAGGCAAGTGGCAAAAAGCCAGAGCTCCCTTCTGCCATGGCCTTTTATATGGGCTGCCATCAGCAGGTAACACCCACATTTAGAGTGGGTCTTCCAGCTTCAAATGATCTAATCAAAAAGGTCTTTCTCATTTCAATTAATCTAAGATCCAGTCAAGCTGACACCTAGGATTAGCCATCACGGAAACCCTGACAGTGTCTGTGAGGCATAGACAGAGGAGCAAAAGCTCCACCAAGCAAAGGGGGTGAGCAGGGGATCCCTCCCATGTCAACATTTTATGGCAGTCCAGGGCAAGGCTTTTGTACCTAGTTTTAACTAAATAAACTTGAAAACTGAAGGATAAGCTTAACAATGAACTGTAAAGGTTGAAGGAGGTAAGAGTATGAGGCACAGATAAGCAAAAAACAGCTAAGCAGAGCTCTTGACCTGCCCGTGCCCTTTGTAAAGGTTACAGCAGTGATAGCCACTGGAGTTCTAGCAAGGAGTTAGTTAAAATTACAGCCTTTTGAACTATTGAAACAGTCTTGCCATGTAGCCAGGCTGCTTTCTCTCTCTCTCTCTCTCTCTCTCCCTCTCCCTATATATATATATATAATTTATTATTTTTATTTTATATGTATGAATGTATTGCCTGCATGTATGTAAGTGTACCCATGTTGTGCAATGCCCACAGAGGTCAGAGGAAGGCATCAGATCCCCTGGAACTGGAGTTATGGACCGTTGTTAGCTGCCGTGTGAATGCTGGGACCTGAACCCAGAGCTCTGCAAGAGCAGTCAGCGCTCTTAACAGCTGAGCCATCTCTCTAGTCCCGCCAGGCTGCTTTCTAACTCATGCTCTTCCTGCTTTAGGTGTCCAAGTTACAGTCAGATAACAACATGCCAGTTGGAGAAGACTTTGAAATTGAAAAATGATCACTGCACATTGTGCTTTGAGGGTGTGCTTCTGCTAGTAGGAAGCTGTTACAACCAGTAAGACATTGAAATGCTGTAGCCCGATCCTCTAGCATTTATAGATTCTTACAACTTTAACAAGATCTATTAATATGGCTATATAATTTCTAAGCAAGGACATTTCTAAGTAAATGCATATATCTACATTAGGATGTATTCTCAGAAACTGTTTTTAGTGAATGGAGTATGTGCTCAAAAGTTTGGAGAACAGTGGCCCAATGGAGTCCTGCTCATGTTCCTTAGTTCTGCATAGAAGACCTTAGTTATACCTCCCAACCTTCTTTTCAACCCTGTCTCCACTGCATTCCTCTTTCCTGGCCAGACCTCTGCCTCATATATCCTGCTGAGGTTTGAATGTGAGCCTTTAAAAGGTGTGCTGGGGGGCTGGAGAGATGACTCAGCAGTTAAGAGCACTGACTGCTCTTGAATAGGACTGGGGTTCGATTCCCAACACCCACATGGCGGCTAACAACTGTCTGTAACTCCAGTTCCAGGGAAATTGAATACCTTCTTCTGACCTCCTTGGGCATTGCACAACATGGGTGCACATACATGAAGGCAATATACTCATATACATAAAATAAAAATAATATTTTTTAAAAAGATGTGTTGGAAACTTCTAATGCAACAGAGTTGGAGGATGGGGCCTGATGAGAGGCAATTAGGCCATGGAGATAGTGTGAGTGGATCAATGCTAGTATCACTGGAGCCAGTTTTTATTGTGAGGGTGAGTTTGTTATGAAAGGAAGTGACCCTGCTTACCATATGTCACCCTCTGTATTAGTTACCTTTAGTTGTTGTGATGAAACACCATGACCAAAAGCAACTTATGGGGGCTGGAGTGATGGCTCAGCAGTTAAAAGCATTGGCTGCTTTTGCAGAGGACCCTGGTTTGAATCCCAGCACCCATATAGTGGCTAACAACCACCTGTAACTCCAGTTCCAGGGGTTCTGATGCCCTTTTCTGTCCCCTGTGGGCACTGTACAACATGAATGCACTTACATACATACAGGCATAACAAAAAATAAGTTTTTTACCCAAGCCTTATCTACATAACACATGGTAATTAAAAGTACCAGATTGGTGGAACAGCCATAGTTTGAGGCCTATACTTAAAGGACAATTTTTGCCCCTTGCCCTCCAAGATCAACTATATTCCAGGGAACTATGGGACATCTCTCAAAATGTCCTGTAACTGTCGTGAGTCACTTGCCCTCTTGTTCAGAGAGGACATGGAGACCCCATGAGATGGACTTGAATCAGTCTCTAGTCTACAAAGAGGAGGGTCAACTCAGAGGAAACATCTCATTCATGCTTCCAAGTGAAGCCAGACACGGTTGAGCAGGACCTTTGACTTATCTTCACATAGATGGAACTGGTATAAGAAAGGAGCCAGGAGCTCCTCCCAAGCCCATATGACCCCTGAGGAACAGATCTTCAAATGTCCTTAAGTGTAAAAATAAATTGATTTATTTGGGCCAACTGTGTGGTCTTAAACACCCAAAAGGAAAGTATAACCAAAGAGTAAAGTCATCAGTATATTTCTTTAAGAGGTCAAGGGATTACACTTCATTAGGCTTAAGTCTATATGAAAAGTTATTCAGACAATTATTTCTCATTGATGATTTTGTTCCTAACCAGAAAGTGCTGCTCAGATGTAAGACTTCAAATCTTGGTCTCCAATACTGTAGTGCCCACCTGCAGCTAAGGGAGACAATCAGCTGTCAAAATACCTGAAAGCAAATCCTGAATCCATCATTCTAGAGTCCAGCCTTGGAAGACAAAAGAAAAATGAGGAGGAACCCAATAGAGGGATGCTTTTGGAAGCCCTTGTCAAGAAAACACCAATGGACTCTCATATGAACATCTGAAAATTGCCATGTTCTGACTTTTTTCTAGTTCCTGGTCTAGAACTTGTAATGTTAATTACTCTTGCCTTTACTTCTTCACATCTCTTAGTCATGATTCAAGGACTTTCTTTTCCCCTTAGAGATAAGAGTTATGCAATTTGGGAGTCTTTTAGATAGACCTATTGAAAGGGTACTCCAATTGCCTCACCCTGCTTCCCTGTTCAGCATGGAAGAAGCCAGAGCAGTCTGCATCCTGATTCCTTATTGGCAATTTGGTAACCCCTTCAGAGGATGGTGTGATAAGAATAGGAGGTAGGAAGTGGTTGGCAGTTAGGGTAAAAAGGCCCCAAAGAAGAGCAGCCAGTTTCTTGGCTAAAACTCACAATGTCCTTGGGACTGTTAGCAATATATCCTGTTTCAAAGGCCAAAATGTCAAAAGTATTTGGGAGCTTGTATCTAATCCTTAAAAGATTTTAGGGTTACCTCACCAGAGGGGGGAATGTGAGAGTAGCAAAAAGCCCCATTAAAAAAAGAAAGAATACATTAAATTGTTAGAAAAAAGCAATGGGCAGATATGGGATATGTTGGAGGGGAGGGAGTGGGCATGGATTTGTTCAAAACACCTTATATGCACGTATGAAATTCTCAATAATTTTTTATTTAAAAGAAAAGCTACTTGGGGAGAAAGAGCTTATTTTTGGCTTATGGTTTCAGAGCGAGAGTCCATATGGCAGGGAAGGCATGGCATGCAGACAGGAGCGGGAAGCTAAGAGATCATACCTCCGTCCACACTCAGGAAGCAGAGGGAGCAAAGTAGAAATGGGGCAGGGCTATAGACTCTGAATGACCTGCCCTCAGTGATGTACTCCCTCCAGCAAGGCTTCACCTCCTAAAGGTTCTATACCCTCCCCTCACAGCACCAGCGACTGGGGATCAAGTGTTTAAATACATGAGCCTATGGGGGACCTTTCTCATTCAAACCCCCAGCACTCTCTTGTTGCCTTTCTATTGTGTGATGATGCAGCCAAAAGACCCTTACCTGATGCTAGTCTCCTGATCTTGGCCATCTTAGCCTCCAGAATCATGAAGAAGATTCATGATTCATGAGTGACCCAGTTTGTGGCATTCTGTTATAGTAACACAAAATAGGCATGCCCATTTGCATAATTAGCTCCTAAGCTCTGGCTTTCCCTCATTCTTACTGCCTACTACTATAGTTTGGATGTTGAAAGCTCCCCAAAGGCTTGTGTGCTACAGATTTGGTGCCAGGGCTATGCTATTGGGAGAAAGGAATTTTAGGAGGTAGAGCCTAGTAGGAAGTTCTTAGGTTTTTGAAGGTGAGCCTCAAAGGGCATTGTGAGACCTTGGTCCCTTCCTCTTCCCTTTTCACTTCCTACCTCATGTATTTGAACACTTGGTTCTCTGTTGGTGCTGTCTGGGCAGGTTATAGAACCTTCAGGAGGTAGAGCCTGGCGGGAGGAGGAAGTCTGCCACTGGGGGCAGGATGTGAGGGTTTATAGTCTCATACCACTTCCTGTTTTCTTTCTCTTTCGGTTTCCTGTGTGTAGATAAAAGTATGTTTAGCCAGCTTCCCTTGGGCATGCCATGCCTCTCTGACATTATAGACTCTTCTTCTGGAAAGGTTAGTAAAAATAAACTCTTTCATAAGTTACTTTTGGTCATAGTATTTTATTACATCAACAAAGAGTAACTAATACAAAGGGTGACAGACAGTAACAGAAAAATAAGGAGTACACTAGTCATGAGGTAAGATGTCTGTGATTGCCGTCATACACACCCAACAGAGGCCAAAGAAATCAGCCTGCTCAGTCTTAGCCCGGAGCTTTCAAAACTGTGAGCCAAAATAAACCTTTCTCTGTATGAGTCAATTACCTTGGACTTTTTAAAAATACCAGTTGGAAATGACTACCACAGCCACTCTGCTTCTGCAACTTTTCTATTCTTTCCAAAGTCGGGGTCAGATGTCTCCCCAGGCCTGTCTTGGTCTTCAGTCAACCTAGTGTTCCCCTTTGTGCATGCTCACACAGTTTCTCACGACTCTGTTCAGTTTTTCCCCTGGGGCAGGAGGTAAGGGTGTGTGTGTGTGTGTGTGTGTGTTGACCCTGCTCTAGGTGACTGTTCTTCATTGTCATTCCCCTCTCTATTTCAGTAAGGCTCTTAATATCTAGTCCATACACACACACACACACACACACACACACACACACACACACATGTATATGTTCTGTCACTGTAAAAACATGATCAATAAACAATTCTGCAGGGGAAAAAAAGAGAGGTTCCAGATAAACAGTAAATGGGTAGATAGATGATAGATAGCTAGATAGCTAGATAGATGATAGATACAAAGATATAGGCGTGGTGGTGGTCTTGCTATGAATTACAGGCTGGTTTGGAGCTCTTTATGTAGCCCAGGCTGGGCTTGGACTCATGATCCTCCTGCCTCAGCTTCCCTGGGAGTGTGGGCCAGCACATCCACCTCGATGTCACACATTTTTACAGAATTAATTTGTTACTTAGAAGTTCTAAGCCAATGGCTTTTGAACATGGTCTGTACTTTCTGTAGAGATGACAGGGATCGCTTGTCATTGAGAAAATGATAAACTCCATCAGTTCCCACACTGTTTCTTATCTGGGATCTCTCTTTTTCCCCTCTGGAATTGCTTATTCGGGATGTTTTCACAGTGGCTGAACATGGCAAAGAACAGAGGACGCAATCTCAGATGAGACAATGAGATAAAGGTAGATTTTCCTGTTCTGGCTTTCTGTTCTGAAAGCCTGGTTTTACAAACAGTCTTCCCCGTCTTATCAACAGCTACCCTCACTCTCTGAGCTGGAAGAGCATTTTCTTTTTTCAATTCTTGAAAACTTATGTTTCATCCATTTTTAGCATTTTTTTTTTTTTGGCAAAGGGAAATACTCTTTTAAAAACCTGGGCATGAATAAATTGTAAATGTTAAATGTAGAAGAAATGAGATTTTGTGGTCAACAGAGCTGACATTTGTGCTCAGTTCAGAGATGACTGCTAAAGGAATTAGCATTCCCTCATGTCACAAGAAACTTCTGGTGCGACTTTCGTGTTTGCTTACTTCATTAGTTCTGAGCAGTGTCTGGAATGACTTGCAGAATCAGGCCAAAATTAATATGCCCCATAGTATTTTCAAGCAAGTATACAAACATACATGTATCATGTAAAAAGGGTAAGAATGGGCAAAGTTAATGGTAGGGCGAAGTCGACTCTTTTCTCCTTTTGGTAGGAATTTGGATTGGCTGAGCTGTTCTGAAAATGTATTGAATACTCATAAAATGTGCGTAACCTTTGACCTAGCAATTGTGTTTCTTGCAGTGTATTCAGAAGAAATCATGATTCTGGAGAGAGATTTAGCTGCAAGGATGTTCATTGCAGCACTGTTTATAAAAGTGACCAAAAATTGGAGACTAATCACATGATTAATAATAGGATATTGATAAAATAAATGAGTTTTCCCATACCGTGGAATTCTTGGCAATCAGTACGAATCGCATCATCGAAGGACATTTAATGATCTGATACGTTGCTAAGTGAATCAGATAGGGTATTCATGAAATGTTCAGTCTGATTGCAGTGTGTTATTTAAAAAAAGCCAGCGTGGGCCATTTTGATTTCCTAGCTTCCTTTAGGGCAAGAAACTACACTTGTTTTTAATACCCACATCCTGTGGCTCTAGCCCCCATCTAGCATGATTACAAAACATTCTTTCTTCAAACACAGCCTTCCCCGACTCGACTCTCATTACCTTAGTTTGCTATTTCATTCCTTTACATGCCACCTCTTGTCTTGGGAAGCCAACATCTCCAGGCCAGTCTCTTTCCTCACGAAACTCTCGCAGAAACATAAACAATTGGTTCTCTGATTCCGCACACCCAGGTGAGATGAAGCGGTGGTGCTTAATTCAGCTTTCCCGAGTTCTTGGCTGTAACATGTGGGAAGAGCAAATCCAAAGAAGGAAAACAAACTTGGGTACTGAATATATTTGCTCCCAGAAAACTCACGCTTGGTCAGTCTCCTCCATCTGTAGTGACTTCCTTTCTGTCTCCTCCAGCTCATTACTGTTAAGTGAGACCAAACACCTTCTTGCCAAATGTCCTTAAAGCTCGCCTTCCCTCCCAGGAGCCCTTTCCCCCAACCCTTGAGACTCTGAAAAGCAGAGAATAGTGTTTCTAAAAGGAAACACGATTTCTGGAAGTGAAACCAGCTACACTGAGGGTAATACCTCATTGTTGTGAAGTGTCTCCATTCCAGAGTAACAACTTAGGTTTGAGTAACCAAAAGATCCTAAAAAGACAAATCTCCCTCTCTACTCCCCACCTCTCCAAACAGAGGAGCAATCTAATCCTGAAAGGAATACCAGCTATCATCCTGAGCTATGAACGATGCTTGATAACAAAGGCAATACTTTGTTCCAATGCCTTTGGTTTTTACTGGTAGTGTTAAAAACAGAGAAGGAGTTAGTGCTATCTAGAACTCTCCTTCTGTATGTACAGGGGTATATAAAACTCCTGACAAGATGATCCTAAAACATTAACAGTAATGAGAGTTTAGATGAAGGGCATACTATATATTTACTTGTGTCTTAATAGATTATTCTAAAGCTCTATAGTGACTTTAAACAACAAATGTTTACTAGTTCAGTTTCTGTGGGTTGGGAATCTGGTATAGCTTAGTTAGGGTCCTCTGGGTTTCTCACAAGGCTGCAATCAAGTGACGGCTGGGTCCTAGGTTCAAGTGATGGCTGGGTCCTGGGCTCAACTGAGAAGGATGTGCTTATATGCTCAGGTGGCTCATTAAAAGGACCCTGAGCCAGATGTGGTGTCATGCACCTGTAATCTCAGCACTCCTGAGAAAGAAATGGGAGGATCAGGAATTCATTTTGGGCTACATAGATAGTTTGAGGCCAGCCTGAGCTAGATGAGGCTCTGCTTAGTGTGTTGGCTGTTAGAGATCTAAGTTTCCTTGCTGAGTGGACCTCTCAGTAAGAATTGCTCCCAACGTGGCAAAATGTGTGTGTGTATGAGAGAGAGAGAGAGAGAGAGAGAAACACAGAAGAAAGGAGAGGGAGAGGAAGAGAGGTCAGTCATAGGCTTTTTGTAGTTTAATGTGCTGGGAGTCCACAGACCTACCTGAGTTTAATGTGCTAGGAGACTATATAGACCAGCATGTAGTCACATTAGGGACTATGATTTATAACCACAGAAGGATAAAACAAAATAGCAAAGTGTGTGAGGTGCAGGCCATAGAAGACCAGGCATATGCTTCTACATGTCCTTTCCCAGTGGATCCACACTGGGCAGACTGAATCTCCCTAGCAATGAGTTGCAGAAAGAGTAAAATGTGGTCTGCCAGGCGGCCCCACCAAAGCTTCAATTCCCAGGGTTTTATCACAGGCTGCTCACGTAGGCACCCAGTGTCTAGCACACACCAAAATTCCAGACTTCCAGAAGGAGGGCTTATGTCCATTGTTGCCATAGTGTTTATATAAACACCTTAGGCACAGGGCACCCCCTCTTATCACAGACTGGTAGGAACCTTCATTCCCCAAACTCAGGTTTCCAGATGGCAGCCAAGAGCCACCCATCTGTAAACAGACCTTTCTATGAACAGCAACCTCAGGTCTGCTATACCAACTCCTCATTACACATCTAATCCTGGAAGTGACATCCACAACCTTTACTATTTTCTATCCACTAACTGTGAGCCACTAAGTCTAGTCATAACAAGGGGCGGGGATGACAGCAGGCATACAGGGAGACAAGCTGCTCAGGGTGATTTTATTTTTTTCCTCATCTGTCTTTTCTATTTTTCTTTCTAGTGATATGCACTTTTGTTTTAGTAATATATTTAAATTTTTTTTCATCATTAAGCAATATGTCTGTCAGCTAATGTCTGAAAATTCAAGAAGAAAAAAAAAATCTAACTGGGCATGAGAATCAGCTCTTCGAGTTGGAGGCTAGACTGATCTATATAGCAAGTTCCAGGGCAGCCAGGGCTACACAGTGAGAGACTCTGGCTCAAAAAAGAAAAAAGTTAAAATAATTACAATTATGACTAGAACTCTTAGGAATGAAATAAAAAAGATTTTAGTAATAGTCTATATATATATCTACTTTTGTTTTTAAGATTTTAAATTTTGTTAATTTGGCCTACAATATTTATAATGTATTACTTTTATAATAAGAAAAAAGTTATTAAAAATCCATGATGAAGTATATATCAGCTTTAGTGGAAGAAACTAAGGATTTCTGTAGGTAGTGCACGTACACTCAAAGGTGTACATTTTTATACAGCAAGAACGTGTCCTGGTGTTTGAGATGTTAGCTGTGAGGGAAAATCTGAATGTTTCTAGAGAGAAGTATCAATGCTAGATTAAAAAAAAACCAGTTGAATATATGACAGAATGTTTGAAATCCAATGGGGGGGCTGTAGGGGGAGGGGGTCCAAATAAAAGATTTATTGTTTGAAATGGACAAAAATTCAATAAAAATATACATGAAAAACAGTTGGGCAACAGTGGGGAGCTGAGGCAGATAATAATTTGTGAGACAGCAGGATGTGGAGACTAGTAGTAGTCTCCAATGTGGGCCAATGTTAGGCCTTGAAATGTTTGACCAGGTTATTGTTAACCTTGTACATCCATGTGTGTGCAGCCCAGGGGGCAGGATGACAGGCATGGGAGGGCAGGTGGGTACTTCTTGCCCTTGGCTGGGGCCATGGAGAGGAGAGGAGAGGTCTAGGATGGGAGAAAGAGCAAGTACTCTGGCTTTTCAGCTCAGGATTTCTGAGAGGAAGAAGATCCAGCCTGGGAGAGCTAGGAGTTAACTGTGAGTTGTTGCCTGCTAGTTTAGTCCATGGTGGGAAAAAGGTCCACTAACATCCAGAGGTAGGAAACGGCATGGGGACCCAGCGACTCCTCCTGGTAGGCATTGGCGGGAGCGATGGTGGGGGGGATCCTTAATGCCACTTATAAGGCCTCTTGGGTCCATGATTCCCAAATCTTCTTTCTTACCCAGTCATAAGACATGATATACTTCTGTTAAGTGTTAAGTTTTACCTGTTTCTTTGCACTACCACACAAGTTCCCTGAGGTCAGAGATTTTGTGTGCTTGTGTCGAGCATATAAAAGGCACTCAGTAAAAGTAAAATTGAATTTGAATGCTGACACTTAACATTCACTGCCTTGCTTCTGTTGCTCATTGGTATTTAAATAAAACTGTATGTTTGTCTTGACTGAGCGGATTCCATCTGTAGAACTCCATGAACTTTAAAACAAATATGTCAATATTGTGCTATGTGAAAGAAGTCAGACACAAAAAGCCATATATTGCATGATTCCACTTATATAAAATGTTTAGAATGGACAAATCATAGAGACAGATTAGGGGTTGCCAGGGACAATGGGAGAAGGAAATGGGGAGGGGCTGCTAATAGAGTGGTAAAGAAAATGGTCCAGAATTAGATAGTGGTGACTGCTGTACCACTCTGTGTATCTTCTAAAACCACTGCAAGGCTCATAACGGATACCCTTACTATAAAATTCAGAGTCACAAGAGAAAAGTGTGGAATATTTATTTAGCTAAAGTTTTATATGGTACTGTAGACTTCAGAAACAAAAACCAAAGAGTCAAGGAAAACTTTTACGGACAATGGGATAGAGCGTGATGGAACAAAAGTGGGTGTGATCACTGATCATAACTTGCGGAGAATCCCTCCAGCCTTGCTCAGATTCCTCTTGGAGACTTCTGCCTTTCCTGAATTATATTCCAATAAAGCTATCTTTCCTCTTTTTTTTTTGAGACAGGGTCTCACTATGTCTCCCTACCTGGCTGGCCTCTGCCTCCTGGGATTAAAGGCCTGCACCACCACACTCAGCTAAGGCTATTATTTCAAAAAACAAAATTATACCTACTCTGTCATGAAATGGGGGTAGCTGATTCTTTGACTGCAGTTTTATAGACCAATGCAGTGGGCCTTGTTAGCTATGTAGTGTGGTGCAGTTGGTTGAGATATCGGAGACAGACAGTCAGATTTGTCTTCAGACTTTTTATCATGTGACCTTAGGCAAGTTTCTGTCCTGACCTAACATCATTCAGAACTGTGTATGCTGGGGCTAGAGAGAAGGCTCAGTGGTTAAGAGCACTGGCTGCTCTTGCAGAGGACCTGGATTTGATTCCCAGCACCCACATGGAAGCTAACAACTGTCTGTAACTCTAGTTCCAAGGGATCTGACGCCTTCTGACCTATGAGAGCACTGCACAACACAGGTGCATTTACACACATGCAGGCAATACACTCATACACATAAAATAAAAATAATTTTTTTAAAAAAAGAACTGAGTATACTGACAGTGAAGACCCTTGAAGTGGAAGGCCAGCTACACTAGCTGGTGGAGAGTGCCCACCCATCCGCCTCATGGGTTGACCATAGCTTGGTCCTTTTTCTTTCCTCCTACCTTAGGAGACCTGAAAGGTATTTAGGTTAGTGGTGAAGTCAGTGTTAGAATGTGATCACTGAGCTGGGACCCATTTCCTGGCATCCAAACTAATGTAACCAACTCCTGAAGTTCATTTTTAAAAATTTTATTTATTTATTTTTTTTACAGTTTAACGTCACGTCCATTATTTTCCATTTCACTTGGAATTATTTTTCATTGTCACTTGGGCTCCTTTTTCATCCAGAACAAAGCCCTATAACTGTCACTGAGTGTATTTAACAGGGTCTGCCACAGCTTCGGAAATTGGTGCTATGTCCCCCTCAAGACAGCCAGCTAGATCACATTCCATTCAGTGCTTCCTTTTGTACGGCCATGCTGCAAGTTTTCCCTCTGCAGCACTACACTGCTACATGCTTAACAACAAATTCTCTGGTTATATAAAAGAGTCCTGATTTATAAAGTGTGCCAATTTCCATGGTGTAAATACTTTCACCACAGTTGATTTTAGTCTACCAATGTGATCTCTTGTAGAGTTGGGCAGAGAGGCACACAACCAGTTCTTTCAAGATGTGCAGCAGGGCTTGCGTCTCACTGCCTCTGAGGGATGATTAAGCCATGCTTGCTCAGCGGAGCTTGTAGGCAGCTTCCAGACATGACTGCTTCAGAAGGAAGGGGTTTCCTCATAGAAGTTTCACAGCCTGACACCCTGATGGGAATGCTCTCTCTCAAGAAGTCAGAACACAATTATAAGCTCTAAACTACAGTGCGAATCGGCTCAGGATTTTATTAGAAAGTGGAAAAGAGGTAGTTAAGAGTCCCAGTGAAACCTCTTTGGGAGATTTTTTTTTTTGACCATGTGTGAATTTATATCAGACATAGAACATTCAGGCTGTTTGGAAAACAGCTGACACTATTACTTGTAACCTGGAGGAACTGTGAGGATATTAGACAAGGACAGGATTATAGGAGGAAGACAAAGGTGTTCAGGAAATTGGCAGCCTTACAAACAGTAACTGTGCAAACCCAGCCTATTGAAGCCCCTAATCCCACAGCAAGCTGACTCATCTCCATTTGAGCGGCAGGTTACAGATGGAATACATTCCTGGAAGCAAAAACAAATACTGATCAAGATGTTTATGGAAGTAATCTCTAACACTGGGGCCATTGAGAGACTGAGGAACAGGCTGCAGGGTGAAGGGAGCTGTCAATGCCATGAGAACGACGGTTAGGCACATACCTGTCCGTTCTTCAGGGCAAGAGGTGGTTGGAGCAACATCGTTGCTCTTCCAAATAAATTCCAGTGGCTTTATACAAACAGTGTATAAAGTGTACATTCTGGTTGACTGAAAATGGGTAAGTTCTCCTTTGAGAAGTTATTTTAAAATACGGGCTGAAAGACTCTGCCTTCTTCAACACATGGCTTCCATTATTTCTCTGCCATCAAAACCCACCCAGCAAATGGGAGTATAGAGGGTATGGAGAAGGCAAGTCTGCCTTTTAACCACATCCACTGTACTTACCCTCCTTTCTAGGCCTGTATTTGCAATATTAACGATCTCTCTCCCTCCCCCTCTCTCTCTCTCTCTCTCTCTCTCTCTCTCTCTCTCTCTCTCCCTCCCTCTCTCTTTCTCTCTCCCTCTCTCTCTCTCTCTCTCCCTCTCTCTCTCTTTCTCTCTCCCTCTCTCTCTCTCGTATATGTGTGGACACGTGTACCGTGGCATGTGTGTGGAGGTCAGAGGAAAACTCTGTGGAGTCAGTTCTCTCCTACCTTTATATGGGTTCTGAAGAAAGAACTCAGGTCACAGACGTGCAAACTTGCATTTATCCATTGAGCCTTCTCGCCAGCCCCAAAGAGGAACAATTCCTAGAACTAGCAAGCATTAATTGAAGACCTTTTTCATTGGTCACAAAGCCTCTGATTCTTAGACTGTTTTGTAGTACTTGGCTGACTGCTCACTTTCTAAGAATGATTCTACTTGATGGAGGGGAACAAAATCTTTGGGAGACGAGAAATTCACCTGCCACAGATAGGCACAATTTGTAGTCAAAATGGTGATAACCAAGAATTAAAGTATCTTTGCTCAGGGCTGGAGAGATGGCTCAGCAGTTAAGGGCACTGACTGCTCTTGTGGAGGCCCGGGGTTCAATTCCCAGCACCCACATGGCAGCATCAAACGGTCCTTAACTCCAGTTCCAGGGGAATCCGAAGCTCTCTTCTGACCTCCGCAGCACTGCACGACACGGGTGCACTCATATACGTGCAAGCAATACATTCATACACATAAAATAAAAATAGTAAATAAAGTTTTTTTTTAAAGTATCTTTGCTCAAGTTTGGTAAGTTAGCAATTTTTTGTCATATGTTTCAAGGGAAATTTTATATTAATCAAGAAAGTATGAAACTGTTAAATTAATGGGGCATTTCAAATCATATTAGGTCTCTCTACCCAGCAGGATAATTAAATTAAAATCTTTTTTCTCTCCTTTTCCTGACCTCCTTCCGCCTATCCTCTTTCTCTCCTTTTTTTGAGACAAGGACTCACCATATAGGCCAAGCTGGTCTCGAACTCCTTCCTCAGCCTCCCGAATGCAAGGGATTATAATCATACTTCAGTTCAAGTACTTTGGTTTTATCTGTTTTGGGTGGGATGCTGGGAATGGCACCCAGCAGGACACATCTTGAGTTTGTGTTCTCTCAGCACTGGTGGGACTTCTCTGACAGCAATCCTGTCCTTCCTTCCATAACAACTTCTCGGATTCTTAGTCTCTAGGCTCTTGTTAAATCTGCTAATTTACTAATGCACTGCCCTAGGGATTTCAGTTGAAGCCAGCATGACCAACAGTTAAGCTCTCTGGCAATTAGTAGACAAATAAAATGCACCCTCTTCTCCCTAGCAAAAGCTACTTGTGAAGAATTCAAACCTAATCCATTTCTTTTCATGGCCAGAGATTTCTGGGAGAATTATTCCCTGAGAGTCAAGTCTACAGAACAATGAACAGTAGATGAACGTGTTGAAAGCTGACTTTTTGACCAGAGGGGACATCTGTTTCTCCATGCTCTACACATGGAGTGGGACAGTGACCCATTTCATTTGTTCTCCTTCTCAAAGAAGCAGCTAATTCAGCTCGTGACATCAGCAGATGTCAGTCATGTGGCCAGGCAGGGGCATGGTGCTGCTGGCAGCAGAAGGAGAAGAGAAGGGTCACAGCTGTGGATTACCTGCCTGGACAGTCTTCAACTGTCCCCAAGATGGCCAGCAGCTCTGTGTTCAAACACAAAGACTGCCAACTTCACATAGGCAGGTTCCTTTGATGACGTTCCAAAAGCCTTTTGGTGAGCTTTAATATTTGAGCTTCAAGACAGAAACATTTGGGCTTACCAAAAGGATCATGGATTAGTACACCCAACTGTTTCTAGGCAGTTCAACCAATGAGGGCTAAATGCATTGAAGGTTCATGTGTTGAAAATTCCTTCTCCTGCCTCGCTCTACTTCCCTTTTGTGACTTCTTTTTCCATTCATGGTTGTCTTCATATTTCACTTTTGTGAACTTGGTGGGAGAGCATAATCCTTACCTACATCAGGCTTCAGACACTAGACCCTTCTAGAATTAGATTGACCAGATGTGTCTAATTGCTGGGATGGGATTATGCCTTGGAGCTGGTTTTCTTCTACATTTGGGGTAAGAAACTGGGTTGTTTCCACAGATTTTCCCATAAGAACCCCAAGTAACAGGGCTGGAGAGATAGATCAGTGGTTAGCACTCTTAGTGCAGAGGACTCAGCTTTGGTTCCCAGCACCCACATGGTAGCTAACAGTCACCTGTAACTCCAGTTCCAGAGGGGGTCTGTGCCCTTTTATGGCCTCCATGGGCATTACACACACGTTTCCACTTACATACCTGTGGGCAAAATACTCATACACATTAAAAAAAAGACTGTTAATGATACAACTTTAAAAAATGGGGCTGGAGAAATGGCTCAGCGGTTAAGAGCACTAGCTGTTCTTGCAGAGGACTTGGGTTTGGTTCCCAGCACCCACATGGCAGCTAACAACTGTCAGTAATTCCAGTTCTAGGGGATTCAATGCCCTCTTCTGACCTCCATAGACACAGCACATGTGGTATGTTTACATATGTGCAGGCAAAACAATCATACACATAAAATACAAAAAATTTAATTTTTAATAAAAATGTACTTCACGTAGTCTGATATTATAAGGTTTTCACTGATTGCGTGTATTTCCCGTCCAGTTAGAATAACAAAAATGCAGATTATTTTACCGACAAACGAGATAAAAATGTCCATTGTTAATATTTCTGTCTCTCAGGAAAACTTCATCTATCTTTTAGTATTTCCTTTGTTAGAAAAATTGAATGTAGGAAAATCCTAGGGATTGCCTAGGTATGGCAAGTTGATATCATTTTACATGTGGACTCTGGAATAGATCGGTTGCACCCATCTAAAGCATTATACTGAGAAGAATACTTCACTTACTTTCAGTTTAAAAAAGAACACGAATGATTAGCAATGTCTGCTATGGGCAAGGGAATCAGAAGCAGTGATGTATTTTTCATAGGCATTCATTCATTCGACCACCAAGTATCAAGTAATATACAAGACATATTTCTAGGGATTACAACACAGTTTTAGTTGCCAAAGTTGTATTTTAGAAACACAGTATGTTCTAAGAGATGACTCCATATGCTCTCCTTAATGGATTTATCAATTTACGGGTCTAGATAGAGCCAATGGTTCATCAAAGGCCACAAAATTAGTTACTAAAAGAGTCCCCTAAAACACAGGACTATGATCTGTCTAGTTATCTATCTCGTGCTCTTTTCACAGTCACCTAGGGGAGTTGTCTGTAATTTTCATTCTAAAGCTATGATGGCAGAACAATCTGTGACCTGCTCTCCCATCTGTTTAAAGACTGGCTCCCTGACATGGGCTGCAGAGCAGGGGTGAGACTTCCTCAGGGAGCTGTCCATACAGCCATGCCTGTGGAAAATTTCTGTTTGCTGGCAAAGACCACGGTGTCAGGATTTTAGCCAAAGACCCTATAGGGGTTAAAGAATGCCTGAGAGGGGTGGGAGTTCCATGGATCAAGGGATCAAATGGGAGCTGGGTGAATTTTTCCATGGCTGAATTCCAGGAAAATTTTCCCTGATATGATTCTGTTATTCAAAGTCAGCCCATTCTGCCCAGGGCTTTGAAAACAGGCTTGTCTGGATGGTGGGTAGAGCGGCCCCTAGGAGGGTAGGCTCATTTTTCTCATCAGGATCCAGTTTACTCCAGCAGTTCCTGAGCTCAGGTACTTGCCAGAAGGGTGTGTTTCTCCCTGCTGTGCCTTTAATCTGAACTTCAAAGCACTGCAAAGCCGGCTGCTTGGTCTCCAGGGAAAACCAGTGAGTCTTGACCTATTCCCAATGTCCAGAGTCTCCTCAGAGTTGTGAGTCCTGGATTAGGATTCACAGAGTTGTGAGTCCTGGATTAGGAGTCTAGGGACTCCTCTACTAGGGACTCATGCCACTAGTGGGGAAGGCTTCTTTTCATATCTAGGAACCATCCTTTAAAAGAAATCACAGATTTACCCAAATGTTCATTTGTGAAACTGTGTCAGTTTCAGGAGTGTTGAAAGGATTTCTAGTATGTTAAAATCCAATATAGATATTCTAAAATACATCTGCCCATGGGCACAGCTTTGAAAAGCTCATTACCTGTCTTTAAACATAGCAGGAGTTTGGGGTGGGGCACTCAGATCTCCTTGATCTACCCTGAATATCACCCACAGATGGCTTCCACAGACTCACTGGTTTCCTGGACTCTTTGTCTGGGAACAACAGTCTCTGGTAACTCTTCCTAGGGACCAACAGGAAGGGCTGGGGAATTAAGTTCAGAAGTTGTACTCAGCCACTGTGGGAATTAGTGGGTAAATCTTGCAGCTTCCTTTCCTCACAGTGATCTAAGGTGTGCCCTGTGCCCTACAGCATCCCGAAGGCCGTCCCAGGGGAACTGATCCTCACCTTTCCTCAGCCTTCTTTTTCATCCATGCCTCTTCATTGGCTTGTCACCTCTGTTTTTGTTAGCATTCTTTAACTGTAACAAAATACCTGCGATACATGACCTTATGAAGAGAAAAGGGCTACTTTGGTTCACAGTTTTGGAGATTTTAGTCTATGGTCCATTGGCCTTGTTTGCCAGCTATGGTGGAACACCGTGCTGTGTGTGATAGGATAGGAGTGTAGATTGGAGTAAAACCACCCACCTCATATCCAGGGAGCAAAAATGAGAGTGAGAGACAGGGTTGTGGCTAGGGCTTCACAGTCCCCTTTGAGGGTATGTCCTAATAACCTAAGGACCTCCTGTTAGGTTCCAACTCTTCGCGTTTCCACTTCCTAGTAACACTTCCCAGAGACTAAGCTTTTATATGCTTGACAGCACCTATCTCCATTTCCAGCTCAGTCATTAAGATGGTTGGTCTTGATTGTTAACTTGATTGGATTGAGATGTGTCTCAGAGATTCGTGCTGCAGACTTCTGGATGTGCCTGTGAAAGCATTTTCAGAAAGGATTAATCAAGGGGAGGAAGACCCATCCTGAATGTGGGCAGCACCATCCAGTAGGCTGGGGGCCTAGATAGCTTAAAAGGGGGAAAAGGAGGAAGTGTGCTAATACAAGTGTACTCTCTCCTCTCTCCTTCCTGGACAATGTTTTTGCCACCACGATATTTTATCTCACTTGAGGTCCAAAGCGACAGGGGAAGGGAACCATAGACAGAGGCCTTGGAAAATATGAGCCCAAATAAATGTTTCTCTTTAAAGTTTCCCTCTTGGGTATTTGTCACAGTGCTGTAAAACTGGTTAGCCTAGCCATTGAGCATTCTGGTCACTTCCAAATGTTTGCCCTTAAAGCCTGGTCTCAGGATTGATTTATGGGTAACCAAACAAGACCTGACAAACGTCTGTGTCATCTCCACCAGAAATGGAGTGTCCTAAAGGAGGCTTTGGAATGATGGACACCTTTTTTTTTTTTTTAAATTTTTACAAAAACTTTATCAAGAATTTCGTACATGCATATAGGGTGTTTCGATCAAATTCATGCCCGCTCTCTGCCCTCCAACATTCCCCCCTCTGAAGAGGTAACCCTAGAATCTTTTAAGGATTAGGTACAAGCTCCCAAATACTTTTTGACATTTTTGGCCTTGGAACAGAGTATGTTGCTAATAGGCCCAAGGACATTTTGACTTTTAGCCAAGAAAATGGGTACATTTC
>NW_008343385.1:5925184-5928505 GCF_000622305.1 Nannospalax galili | reverse complement strand
AGTTTCTTGACAAGGGCTTCCAAAAGCATCCCTCTGTTGGGTTCTTCCTCATTTTTCTTTTGTCTTCCAAAGCTGGACTAGTTGGCTGGGAAGAGTAGCTGGATACTCAGGTGAGGGTCCAGTGACCCTGCTTGGCTCCTTTAATGAATGAGCACAACTGTAAACAAGTCCAATTGTGAGGATGTTTAGTGATCAGGCTCAGCCGAAGTCATGATGATGGTAGTTATTTCATGCAGAAGGGACTGCTGTATAGCATCATCTTATTAAAAGGACCTGGAATTTAAAAGGATTTGGTGCTAGAAGCCACATATGAGGGAGAACATATGTCGTTTGTTTTTCTGAGTCTGTGTTACTTCACTTAGTATAACAGTTTCTAGATCCAGATGATGGATACTTTGTGGTGCCCTGGTAAGGCAGAGCTGCTTAGACATTCCTGGGGTCAGCAGCCTTCTCTTTTCTCTGTTGGTGGGTGGGTTGATGTTTGCATAGTTGGGGTTTATCTTCTTGAGGGTGGGAAGTGCTATAGGGTGACCAGTGGCAGAATCAGAACTTGATAGAGATGTCAGATTTACCTATAGTAGTTACAGTGTGACTAAGCACAGCACCTGCTTGTACTGTGGTACTATGGTAAGAATAAAGGCCAAGCTCAGCCTCAGGACCACTAGAAGGAGCCCCATCTCTTCACTGAAACATTGGTGGTGTTTGTTGGACGGAGTTCAAGAGCATCTGTTCTATCTTAGTGGTGGTTAAGGACAGTCAGCTGGTGACAGAGGGTGAAGAGTGGCTAGAAGGAGGATGTGACAGAGAATTTCTTGCCTGGAGGTGCATCACGTCCCCTTCTTGAGAAAAATCAGTGTCCCTATTTTCTTTGGATAGCTAGATATACTGTCTCCTAGAAGATGCCACACCCCAGGGCATGGTGGCTTTGCTGAATGTAGCTGTGTGAACAGTGTTTTAGGATTGATTCTACAAGGGATTATGGTCACAACCAAAGCATACCGCTTTCCTCCTCTTCTGGAAGTATCTAAAGCTAAATAATGCCACTTATCAGACCTCTTTGTTTTCTGTTTGTGAGATCGCATAGCTAGGAGAGACTGTCCCCCCCACCCCACCCAGCACTGAGATGCTATGTCTATAGACCAGAGGTGGGAGTGGGAAGGAAGCAGGGAAGGGAAGAATGCTTTGGGAAGAAGTAGTTCTCTTCCAAAGACTTATTTTTGTTTTTAATTATGTGTGTGCATGTATGTCTGGGGGCAGGGGTTGTGCGTGTGAGTGCTGGTGCCTGGAGAGGCCTGAACAGGCAATCAGATCCCCTGGAGCTGGAATTGCAAGTGGTTGTGAGCTGTCCAACATGGGTTCTGGGAACAAACCTGGGTCTTATGCAGGAGCAGCACATGCCCTTAACTGCTAAGCCATCTCTCCAGTCCTGCAGGAAGTACCTTTTATTTGAGAAAGGAATTGTTGCTCTGGCCTGATTCCATTAGCTTTGCTAGGCGTTTTTCCCTTCCCTGAACTTCTTAAGGTCTCCTCTTGCACTTGTCCTTTTGTTTTGAATTTTTATGTATTTATTTTTATTTTATGTGTATGAGTGTAATGCCTACATGTAAGTAGGTGCACCCGTGTCATGCAATTCCCACTGAGGCCAGCAGAGGGCATCGGATCCTCGAACTGGAGTCACGGACCTTTGTAAGCCACCATGTAGGTGCTGGGAATCGAACCTGGGTCCTCTGTAAGAGAAGCCAGTATTCTTAATCGCTGAGCCACCTCTCCAGCCCCACTGTCCTTCTTAATACTCTGGGATCCTCTCCATTCTTTAAAGACCCTGCTCAGCTGGGAAACAACTGAACTCTCAGTGGTGACCAAGGGCAATGGGTTTACAGATTGATGATGGTCATAGCTAATGTTTGTTGATCTTGTCTAATCTCAACAACTACAGGAATTAAATAATGTAATTATTTTCTATTTTAAGAAATGAAATGGGGGCAAAGAGAGGTTAAGCGACACTCCCAAGACCACACAGATAGTAAGGAGTGGGGTCAGTTGTTTTCACCAAATATTCACTCAGCACTTACTACACACCAGACACTTATAGTAAACGAACAAGACAGTCCTCTAGCAGGTGAAGTTGGGTAAAAACCCAAGACACACCCACAAGCAAGTGCTCAGCGAGTGACTATGCCACGCACAGCTCTGAGAGGGACAGTTAGGGGTGAAGGTTTCTTAGAAGACGTGACATCTAAATTGCAATCTTTTGGGGTTAGAGAGATGCTCAGCAGTTAAGAACACCAGCTGGCCTTGCAGAGGACCTCTTTATAGTTTCCAGCACCTACAAGGTGGTTAACAACCGTCCTCAACTCCAGTTCCAGGGGATCTGACTCCTTCTGGCCACTGTGGGCATTGCATGACACTAGTGCACTTACATACAAGCTGGCAAAACACGCGCACACATAAAATGTAAATAAATAAATAATATTTAAATTGTGATATTTTATTTCATTTGGTTTTCAGTGGTCCTTTTTAAATTAAAATTTTAAGCATGCAAAGCAGTGCTCTTTCAGGGTCTTTTACATACATACATATCATTATACTTTACTTCAGCCTCTGAACATTATTGGAAAATGGAGAAGAGAATTTCTGCCCACAGTGCACACAGAACAGTCACAGAAAAAAAAAAAAAAAAAAAAAAAAAAAAAAAAAGAGAAGAGACTGGAAAGAGGAGTAGGAGGGGCCCTTCCACACTTGTTAATTAATTTCCTCATCTGACCTGTGCAAAGGGGTTCCCTGTAGCAATTAAGGAGACCAGGGGCCTTTTACTTAGTGATGCTGGCCTAATGGATGGCAAGGTTAACAGTGTGACCAGGACCAGAGTTCCTGTGATGGGGGCCAGTGGGGCAGGCAGTCTGCTTTCTGCTCTCTGCCCTCAGACCTTGTGCAGGAAGCTGGGCAGTGCGGCAGGGTGGGAGCTACAGAGGTGAGCGGTGGGGTGGGAGGGCCTTGGATCAGGCTGGTACTTACCTCTTCCGCTGTCAGGACAGGGCTCTGGGCTTGCTGCCAGCACCTCTCATTGAAACGCAGTGGGACCGATGATGGTGCCGATGTTTTGTAAGGCAACAAAGGAACCGATGTGACGTGGGCAGAGATTGCGGCTTGCAATATTTCAGGTCCAGGCTGGTTCCCGAAGTAAGGCTCCAACAACTCCCTGAGAGGGTTTCCAGGAAACTCAAGGGTGTGAAGCTGTTGTGCCAGATGTTCTAGTAAAAGGAAAAACCTTCCAGAATAAATGTTAACAATAATAGAAGGACCAATTAATCCTGTAAGGAG
>NW_008343385.1:5920957-5924927 GCF_000622305.1 Nannospalax galili | reverse complement strand
CCCCACACATACACACACACATGTGCATGCACGCGAGGGGAGGAAGGGAAGGAGGGACAGAGGGAGGGAGGGAGGGAGAGAGAGAAAGACAGAGACAGAGAGACAGAGGACTGTAACTAGCAGGCGTCTGGAATCTGGTGTTTTGGATGAATTCCATATGCCACATGCCTCGTTTTCTATGCGTGAGCCTTTCTCTTCACCGTGATTTATGGCATGGACCCTTAGGCTTTGCCAAGGTACCAGTCATGAAGAGGCAAGCAGCTGGATAAAGGGGGTTTGCAGCCACCCACAAGCAACCCATTTCATCCATCAGGGAAGCTATTGTTGCTGGTGTGTGTGAACCGCATGCGCAGGGCCAAACTCACCATCTGCTGTGAACTGTAACTCCCAGGATAGGCTGTGTGTGTAACAACCAAAGTCAACAGCTGTCCCCAAAGAGACACAGAGAGGTGACTGAGCTGCTGTAAAGACAAATGCCTGAGAAAAAGGAAACGCGTTGGGAGTAAAGTTGTGAAGAGACATTAACTCAACATCCTCTACCCTGTCTGCTTTAAAAGCAGGGCTCACACTCATGCATCTGGGAGTCTCGGCTTCCCTTTAAGTTCAACTCATACTGTTTTTAAAAACCTTCTGTAATCTGGTCAGGAGTTCGAATTTCAATGAATGGGCCTCTCAGTCTCCCTCAGTGTGTTTGGTGATGGGAAGGACAGCCCTGATTGGGCCACCGTGTACAGCTGTGCAGGCTGTTTTCTGTATAAGGATGTCTGACCCAGTGGGTGGAAGTTTGTGACTGAAACCCAACCAGCACCGTTTTCTGGGGTGTAGGGCTATCACCCAAAAGAAAGACATTCTAAAAATGGATTCTTCCAGCAGGATACATATCTTGAATTCCCAGAAAGATGTGGTTGTGTGCTCCCTGTAGTCTGGGAAAATGTTTTCTTTACTTATCTTTTGTACTTTCCTGCATACACTTCCCTAACTGCCTTCTGGAATGTTAATAGGTGACAGTCAACCTAAGGCTCAGTGGTAAAATATATTTGGGAAATGCTGCATTCACCACACAAGGATTCATTTAAAATGTTTAGGTATTTTCAGAATATGGGCGATGGGAGCCGCTTTATGAGACCCCCAGAGGTACTTTCTGTGACTGCTCTGATTTGAAAGATGCACTCCCCTTCAATATCCAGGGCAAAACTTAGTTCCCGATGGAAGCACATTAAGAAGCATGGTTTTTGGTAGTCATTAAACCTGGAGGGCTTTGCTTTAGGGACTGGGATCAACTCTCTTTAAAGGGCTTGAAGGCAAGGCCTGCTCTCTTTTTTTCTTCCACTTTCCACCATCTGAGGACACAGCCTTTTCCCCTCTGAAGGATGCAGTGAGACGGTTCCATCTTGGAAATGTAGAAATGGGACCCTCAACAGAACTTGCGGTGCCTTGAAGCTGAAACTTGACAGCCTTCAGAACCTCGAAGAGTCCATTTCTACTATCATTTATAAATTACTCAGTGTGGAGTATTTTGGTCTAATAACACAAACAGGATGATATAATACCATGGAGGCATCCTGGAGGAGTGCGTACCGAGGACACTGACATGGTTTTATGTATTGGTGCTTCGTTTGTTGGATTAACGGCTAGACCAAAATTGCTGGGAGCAAGCATTGGTTGTTTTGTCAGATGGGAGCAATTCAGTCTAAATTTCAACCAACTGCCTTGACTTCCTAATCATGGGCTTCCTGGTAGAGGAGACGTCATGCTTGTATAAAAGTGCTAGTGGGGTATTTGAAGAACATGAATCCTTTAGCACATAGGAAGGAATTCCCTTGGATGGATGCGTGTGGTTTAACCACCATTGCACAGAATCTCCTTCGTGGATGGGATCTTGCAGTTAAGAACAGAAATGGTTGCTTGGAAATGAAAGAGAGAGAGAGAGAGAGAGAGAGAGAGAGAGAGAGAGAGAGAGAGAGAGAGGAGAGAGAGAGAGAGAGAGACAGAAAACAGGCTAGGCCTTTGGAAAATAATTTTGAGAGAGAGAGAGAGAGAGAGAGAGAGAGAGAGGAGAGAGAGAGACTGAGACTAAGAAAGAGAATAGGAAGAGAATCCTGAAAGACAAAACACAAGTTTTAAGCTAGCTGGCAGTAGGAATCAGGCAGACTGTATCTGATGACCTCTTTCATCTGACTTCCAGATGCAGAGAAACAGCTGTGATCTCTCACAAGCCCTCAAACCAACTACAGAACAAAAGAGGTCAGGACATCCTATGCTCTTCCATGCCTTTTGCATGTTCCTTACACATGTCACTATAGGACTGAGGGTTTCTGAAGAACTTGTAACTAAACTCAGAGCACAAAGAGCTCTTCTTGAATCCCAGAGACAGACAGTGTGGAAGAGACATGGATGCCAGCTGGGCAGGAACTGCTCAAGGAACACAAACTCTGTACTGCGTGGGCCATGGGTAGTTAGAGGAGCAGTCTGGGCTCCAGCCCAGAAGGAAATGGGAAAATGTGGTGGATAGGAAGTTATTGCATCTGGAAAGCTGAAGACCACCTTTTCATGGCCCCTGAAAACTGGGAAGTTGAGAGCAGCCTGTGATTGAGTCTCCCACATGTTGCAGGTTATTCTTTCTAAGTGCAGATGGAATGATTTAGTTGTTTCATTTTGCTCATTCAACTTGATGATTCATACAAGCTGGAAGCACCCTAACCCAGAGCAAAATCACCCACAATATAACAGCTTCTTCTATTTTTTGGTTTTGCAAAAATACTCATTTTGATTGGTTCTTTTATGGGTTTTGAATTATCAGAAAACAAAACAAAACAAAATAAAAAATCCTTAAAGGACACCACAGAATGCTAATAATCACAGCTTCCACTGAGAGTGTGCGCTTGTGCTTGGAGGGGAAAGGTTTTTAACACTGATGGAAAAAGAAGATGAATCTAAGCACAAATCTCTGGCTACATGTGGGATTACAGAAGGTGTACATTATAAAAATTTGAATACCCAGTTTACTTTGGCTGTGTTTGCCTTCCTGGACTTTTACTAACATAATTCTCTGTGTGTTTGCAAGTCAGATAATGAAGAATTTGGGGAGCTTTAAAAGCAATTTAAAACTTTGAGCTAGCTCTATGAATGTTCTACACATTTATGAGAATGACCAAGTATTTTATTTCATCTTTATAACCATTTCATTGGTTATGAAATACTTGTCGATTTATTAGTGATTGTTAATTATTTTTAGCTCCCCATTTTACTCTCCCCAGTGCCCCATTTGAGTGATAAATTATATGGTCTTCCTACTCATGAGAGGGAAAAGTGGGTAGGTGGGAGAGATACCACAAATATCTATGAGTTTGGAAGCTTCTAAAACTATAGGCCACCAGCTGTATGCAAATCAGCTGTAAGAATGCAATTAGAGGCATAATGCAGGCTCAACTGCAGACGACCCAAATGAAGAGGTCTGAGTTTCAGGAAGAGAAATACCTCCCAACTGATGTGGGCAGATTGTAGAGAATTAGAGGTGCTAGCTGGTGTGACTGAGCAGTTATAGGTGCATCAAGAGGCTGCGTCTTAGTAAGTCTCACGACTAAGTTTCTTTTAATTCCTGTTTCACTGCTCATCAAATTACATGTGTAGAACTAAGATTGAAGAAGCCCAAAAGGTGGGAAGCATTTGACTGTGCATAGTATCCTGCCATTCTAGGAAGTCTGTTCTTTACTGCTCCTATTTAAACTTCAAAGTCACCCAGATTCCCTCATCATCGGGTCTTTTTAAAAAAAATTATTTATTTAATACCACATACTTACAAGAAGCATTTCATTACAACAGCATTGACATATTCAATAACAATTTTCTGAACTAGGCTGCAACTCTTACAAAATTGACTCTAAATTTTTAGGTTTACAGTTGAATTATTACAGTTATACAATATTGTACTCAGTATAAACCCTATAAGACATAAATTAAATGATGTTTT
>NW_008343385.1:5919129-5919656 GCF_000622305.1 Nannospalax galili | reverse complement strand
TGTGTTGACCCTCCTCTTTGTAGACTGGACACTGGTTCATGTCCATCTGGTGGGGTCTCCTCAGCCTCCTTGATCAAGAGGACAGGTGTCCTACCACAATTACATGACATTTTGAGAGATGCTCATAGTCCTCTGGGACTAGTTGACCTAGGAGGGCAAGGAGTAAAAACTGTCCTTTATGTCCCTCTGACCAAATTATTATAGGCCTCAAAATATGTCTGTTAAACATCCAAGAAGGTTATTTCAACCAGTCTGGTACTTTTAATTACTGTGTGTCATGTAGATAAATCTTGGAAAAAGACCAATTGTTCTCAGATAAACCTTACCTAGACATATATTTCTTGATCTGCTACGTATAATTTGTCAAGAGGTTGTAGGAGCAAAACTAGCTAGGCATTTTTTATCTCTCACATTGTCTCACCCCTCCATCATGGTTTTCCCACTTAAGGTGCCCCCATTTCCCCCCTTTCTCCCTTAATAATACCCTTCTCCTACAGTCCTACCTCTCTTGAGCTCCTTCTTTCCCT
>NW_008343385.1:5892517-5918478 GCF_000622305.1 Nannospalax galili | reverse complement strand
TTCATAGCCATCTTTACTTCTTCTTTTGAAAACTCTCTGTTCAGCTCCTTAGCCCATCTTTTGATTGGGTTGCTTCTTGTCTTGATTCTGTTTTTTGAGTTTGTTATATGTTCTGGATATTAAACCTCTGTCAGAAGTATTGCTGGTGAAGATTTTCTCCCATTCTATGGGTTTTCTCTTTGCTTCCCTGGTTGCCTCCTTTGATGTACAGAAGCTTTTTAGTTTAATGAGGTCCCATTTATTAATTCTTGCTCTTGTTTCCTGAGCAATTGATGTCCGGTTTAGAAAATCATTTCCTACACCTATATCTTGTAGGTTTTTCCCAATGTTTTCTTCTAACAGTTTCAGAGTTTCAGCCTTTACATTGAGGTCTTTGACCCATTTGGAATTGACTTTTGTGCAGGGTGAAAGATAAGGCTTTAGTTTCATTCTTCTACAGGTGGAGATCCAGTTTTGCCAGCACCATTTGCTGAACATGTTGTCTTTCCTCCAGTGAATATTCTTGGCCCCTTTGTCAAATATCAGGTGGCTGAAATTGTATTTACTCATATTTGGGTCTTCAATTTTGTTCCATTGATCTATGGGTCTATTTTTGTGCCAGTACCATGTTGTTTTTATGACTATATCTCTGTAATACAGCTTAAACTCTGGTATAGTAATCCCCCTGTCATTGCTCTTAGTGCTCAGGGTTGTTCTGGCTATCCAAGGTCTTTTGTGCTTCCATATGAATTTTAGGATGTTTTTTTCCAATTCTGTGAAAAATGTCATGGGGATTTTGATTGGCATTGCATTGAATCTATAAATGACTTTTGGTAGGATGGTCATTTTCACAATATTAATTCTTCCAATCCATGAGCATGGGAGGTCCTTCCATCTTCTGATGTCTTCCTCAATCTCTTTCTTTAAAGATTTAAAATTTCATTATAGAGATCTTTAATGTCTTTGGTCAGGTTCATTCTGAGATATTTTATTTTTTTTTTGCAGCTATTGTGAAGGGGAGTGTTTCCATGTACTCTTTCTCTGATTGCTTGTTATTGGTCTATAGAAAGGCTACAGACTTTTATAGGTTAATTTTGTAACCAGGTCTTTTTGCTGGGAGCTGAGCAGGGCTATTTGTAGGAGGCTATGTCCATACATTCCAATCTGACTTTACTCTTCCATGGTCATTGTACTACTTATCTTTTTATGGCTTCACAATGTTAATTCTCTTTCCCCCTTCAATATCTACTATGCAATTGTGGGTGAAATTCCTTAACTATTCATTTCTTCTTTACAATGAGCAGTGTTAAGCTCTCTCTAAAGGGTGATGGAAGTACACTGTACACTGCGGGGCGTCTTCTGCCTGGTTTCTGTTGCTGCGTACTGGATGGTGGGGTTGGTGTGAGGAGTGGGTCTGGACCTCTGTCTCTTCCTAGACTGTCCTTTGGTGCTCTCTCTCAGCACTAGGATATTGTTCAGAGTTCTCATTATTTCTTATAGTCATTCTCCTGTCATGGCTCAATAATTCTTACTTTTTGAGACTACTTGCAATATCTTGTTAGAATCAAAAAATTTTAAAAATGTATATTGCATACTTGTGTTGAAAATGCAAACACCAGAGAAAGTGTAAATGGACAAATCTCTGACCTCTCTACTCTCCTGACTCCTGGTTTTTCCCTTTATAGATAATTCTGGTATGTATTTTAACTTTTTTTGTTTTTTTTGGTCTTTTTGAGACAGTGTCTCCCTGTAATCCCCCCAGGCTGGCCTTGAACTCACAGAGATCCATCTGCCTCTGCCTCCTGAATGCTGGGAATAAAGGCGTGTGCCACCATGCCTAGCCTATTTTTAACCTTTTAAGTAAAATGTTTCATGTATTTATTATGTATGCTTGCTGTCTTATGAGAATATTCCATTCTTTCTAAAGGGAAAAAAGATATATGAAAGTCATAAATTAGATATGATGGGCAAACAAGTAGCTTGTGGGATGGAGAGAGTTCTCAGGATGTGTATCAATATGACAAGGTATGAAGAGATTGTATGTAAAAAGGATCAAACAAACAAGAGTCTTATTAACAATTTTTTCACTTCTATTTTATAACCATTTCCATTTCCCAGCTATAAGCACCATTAGTAGCTTTTAATGTATTCTTCCTGCAAACTTTCTGTGCGTCAATAATCATTCACAAATATGTTAACTTTCAAAAACCATGGTTGTACTCTAAATATGTTTGTGAATTCAGTGTTCTTCTTCAGTTAATATATATTGAGCTCCTTTCCCTACCTGCACACTTCATTTTTTAAAAAGCCTTTATTCATTCAGACAATCTTAAAAAATTTTTTTTCACTGATTTGCTAAAGGGCCAAGAAACAATTAGTTTTTTATTTCCTAAGAAATACAAAAATAAACATCATAGAGGTATTAGAAGAAAAGTAAAAGTTTCTAGAAATACCGTTAACCCCTTTTAATCATTTTGGCCATCAGCATTTAGTTATGTGCAGCCTAATAATTTGATGGACAGTTACATCAGTCCTGTCCAATTTCGCCTTCTGCTGACCTCATTGCCGTCTTAGTAAATACACTGTGTTTGACAAAGACAAATTTGCCAAATGATATATTCTGTCGCACCATGATAAACATGTGAAGGTCAGAGGACAGCTTGTGGGAGTGTGCACTCTCTTTCTACCATGTGGGTCTTGGGGATTGAACTCAAGTCATCAGGCTTGGCATCAAGTACCTTTCCCTACTGAGCAATCTCACCATATCCAAGTGCTATATTTCCAAGAAGCAGTCCCCCATTGAGCTGCACGTGACTGTAATTTAAAAATATTTGTATATACGCATTTATTTCTAGAGTTACTAAATATGGACAGTGTTTATCAGCTTTCTATTGTATGAAAAAAGCTATTCGAGCATCCCAACTTTCCTCGCCTTCCGTTGCCCTGCATCCGAGGTTCGGGATTTGTCTCACTACTTTCTTGTTATCCAAAGGGGATATTCACTAGCTCCAGGACATTCTGTCGCATAGCTGCAGTTAAACTTTCTGCTTTGCTTGATGGTAGGTTCTAAAGTTGTAATGCAATGATTAACATTTATACTACTACATCTATGTAACTATTATTCCCAGGGGAATTAGCTACTTTGAACGAAGCTTTAAAAAAGAATGTGTCATGCTGCGCCACAAACACAAGAATGTCTCAAGTCAGATGGATTTCTTTCCTGACATTGATAATTGTTCATTTTAGTTGCATTGCTTTCTATTTGAAGTGATATTTTCTTTTTAACATATTCTCCCCACCCTTGGAGTTTCTGATTAGCTTTCCTTTTTTTTTCCCCCTTGACTAAGAAATATGTGCTTAGAACGTTCAGGTTCTAATAATAAATGAGACCATTTAGATCCTGAAGACCTTCACAGAGCCTACTGATCTTACTTTAATTTGGATCAATCGCTTTCTAAGTTGATTGTGAAACTGTCATTCTAATTTTTTTGCTGGTTCTTGTCGGTCCTTTTTTTCAGGAAACATTATTCTTTCTTATTTGGTTTGTTGTTTAGCTGAACAACATAATATATAAGAATTACTAGAACTAATATACAGTAGAATTTTCTGTACTGCTACATTTCTTTTTTAAGTATTTAATTTTTATTTTAATTCGTGTGTATGTGTCTGTATGTGGGAAAATGGACATGGGAGGCTAGAGGCATTGGATACTCCTGGCGCTGGAGTTACAGGTGGTTGTGAGCCACCTGATGTAGGTGCTGGAACCGAACTTGGGTCTTCCGCAAAAGCAGTATGTGCTTTTAACTGCTGGACCACCTGTCCAGTTCCCTGCATTCCTGGATTTCTGAAAATACCTTTATTTTACTCTCATCTATGATTGACATTTGTCTGGCTTGATAGTCTATACATTTGTCTGAGTTTAACCAGGAAACAGAAACTACACAGGAGCAGTAGAAGTAGTAGAAAACATTAACTTTGATAGAGAATGAGGAACTAGCTAGTAAGAACTTCGAACTCTACAGAAACGGAACGTGAGAAGCAGTCTACACTGGATGAGTCAGAGCACCCAGGAAGAGTCTCCTCTCCTTTTGACTCTAGCTCAGATCTGGGATCCAGGACAGCTCACTGAGTAGAGATGCCATCATTGTGGTACCGCAGGTAGAAACCCACCCTCCAAGGAGCTGCAGAGAGCTGTCCTGGGGAAATGTCTTATCAGTGATAAGACATTATCACTACAAACAACGCAGAGGACCATTCCAGGACTTCCTGCCACAGGGTGCTGCTGCCAGCCTTGGTGTTGGGTACTGGGGAAGATGCTTATACTGCAGAGGAGGTGGCAGGAGATCGATGAGGGGCATTCCAAAACAGGGAAGCACTGCCCCCTTCCTTGTCTTTCCAGTACCCTCTGCTGGCAGTGCTTTAGCGACGGCAGCAAGGAGCTAGGTTTAAAAGGCCAGATCTATTTTCACAGAGCAAGCAAAAAGGGAGACTTTGGAGCCAAGAGGCAATAGATTCCTAACTGTACATATGGGTTTAAATGAAGTATTTCATCCATTGTGTTCTGACAGCTCCTGGTACAAGTGAGAAGTTTGGTGCCATCTTAGTATTTCTTTATGGTTCCAGAATCATGTTTTAAGTATCTATGTATTCTTCCTTTTTGCCCTGATGATTCATTTTCAAAATATTGTTTTAATTTTATGGATGCAATATTCTCTTGAATTTTTCTGAGGATAGCAACTTAGAAATTTTCTTATTATTCTTTGAATATTGTGCTGTCTGAAGGGTTAGGGGTGTGTGTGTGCGTGTGTGTGTGTGTGTGTGTGTGTGTGTGTGTGTGTGTGTGTGTGTTTATTTGGCTTCTCATTTCACCCTGCTGATTTTCTTCAAATATCTACTTTTTACAAAATTCCTTCGGGAGCTGGAGAGCTGGCTTAGTGGTTAAGAGTAGGTGCTGCTCTTACAGAGGACCTGAGTTCAGTTCTCAGAATCCACATCAGGCAGCTCAGAACTGCCTGTAACTCCAGTTCCAAGGGATTTTGCACCCTCTTCTGGCCTCCTGGCCACCTGCATTCGCATGTGCACACACCCACACACAGAAACATGTACACAAAATTAAAAAGTTCCTTTCGCCTATGAATGAAGAATGAGGCTGATGAAAATAGGGGGCTGAGGGATTATTCTCTAGTCGTGCAGGAAAATTTTCCCAACAAATTCCTGAATGGGACAGTGGGCTTTAGGTCTTGTATAAGTAGGCAAAGTATTCCAGAACCAGCCTACTGTACCCCACCCCCAGCTGCAGGGGTATAAATTGAATTCTCTGAAGTGAGTACTGATCTTCCCATCCTGAGCTTTCCAATTTTATATTTTTAATATCCAGGAGGAATTTCTGTCTTAAAAATTGTGTTTTATTTAGTATCTCATGTTGTTAAAATTTGTTTTCACTGATGAATTTTTCTTTTTCAATTTTATGTCAGGATAGCTTTGAGTATTTATGAAGACATACATGTAGGACAAATTTCTAAATGTGTATCAAAGGTTATTCAGTGTTATCGTGACCATCACTGGCTTGCTGATGGGAGTGTTGTACTAATTCAGTCATTAGCCAGCTCCAGGCCTCTGACACAGTTGTGTTCACTGCTGTCTCCCTTACACTTCCTTAAGACCTTGCCTAGAAGTAACCACTGGGCAGGGAGAGCTGGGGCTTGGACCCCCATAGGCTTCATCCTTATTTACTGTCTGAGGGTAGATATATAATTGTAACAGGTGAACGAGGCTTCTCATTGGCCGGGTGCTATGACAAGCCCTCTGATGCATATGTCTAATCACTTTTCACAAATCTGTAAGAGTAGAATCATAATCACTCCAGGCTTCCCACAGCTCACAAAAGAATACTATTATGATTGCATTACTGTGGTTATGCCAAAGCCCGTCCACATACACACTTTAAATGGGGATTTTATGGTTTAGGAAGTAGATCTCAGAAGAGCTGTAACCTTTTTTCTAATTTGAGGTAGAAGGGATTAAAATTATGAACAAGGTTAAACATATTTAATAGCATTTTTCCTTTTCTTTTTACTTTATCCGCTTAAAAATTGGTGGCTTGGGAGGTGGCTTAGTGGGGAAAGTGCTTTTGCATAGCATGAGCACCTGAGTTTCAATATTCAGAACCCTTGTAAAAGTCAGACACAGAGGGGTGTATCTGTAACTCCAGTGTTTATGGTGGAAGACAGAGACAGGAGGATCTTTGGGGCCTGCTAGGCAGTTGGACTAGCCAAAACTGTCAGCTTCAGGAAAATATAAAGTAAAGAGTGACAAGAAAGACTCCTGACATTGACCTCTGGTCTACACACAGAAGCACACACACAGACATACAGACACACAAACACAGACACAGACACAAACATACAGAGGCACACATGGATGACTGAACCCATAAACACACATGTACACATATATATTGCCCTCCCAATTTTAAAAAAATATTTTATTATTTTTATTTTATATGTATGTGTATATTGCCTGCATGTAGGTGAGTGCACCCATGTCATGCAAGGCCCACAGAGGTCAGAAGAGGCTGTCGGATCCCCTGGAACTGGAGTTGTTAGCCACCATGTGGGTGCTGGGATTCAAACCCGGGTCTTCTGCAAGAGCAACCAGTGTTCTTAACCACTGAGCCATCTCTCCAGCGCGCTCTCCCAATTTTTTAAAAAAAATTGATTTGTTGGCTCTATATTTACTGTTTCATAAGAGCTCAAATTTGGCCCGTTATATAACCTGCAAATAATTTTCCGTTTTTTTACTTGATTTGTTTTGCTTCATTCATATTCTTTTTTTCTTCATGCTCTTTTTTATTGATGCAAATTCATCAACCATTCCCATACAAGGGTAGGGTTTTACTTCATGGCTATAAAGTCCTCTTCACTCCATCATCAGCCTCAGGGTGATTAGGGAAAAAAGGATCCATGATTTCTTCTTGTACATTTACGGCTTCTTTTTAAAATGTTTAATGTTTTACCCATCTGGGATGAAAGGAACGTGTAGAAATGTAGCTATCTTTCTTCCAGATGGTTGACCAGCTGTTTCAAGATCATTTAATGATTAATCTGTCTTAGCTTCATCCATTAGAAATGTCACCTCTGTCGTGTATTAGATTTGCACGTGTTTGGTTTTATATTTATAAACTTCACTGTGTTTCACTGGTGTTTGCATCAATTTGTTCATCAGTACCGTCCTTTTTATTGCTATAGCTTTATAATCAGCTTAAAATATGGCAAAGTTCTTACTCCTCCTCTGCTTCAGAATTTTCATGGCTTGCCTTTTATTTATTTTAATATAGCATTTTATTTATTCTTTGAGAATTGCATACATGCATACAATGTTCTGTCATATTCATGCCCCACTTCCCTCTTCCAGCTCCTCCCAGACGCCCTGCATCTTTCTCTTAAATTCATGTCTTCTTTTTTAATTTTTAAAATCCACTGAGTTTGATTAATACTGCCATATACATGTGTGTGATGTTTATTTTTTAATAGATGACTTTAATTGATAGAATTCCAATAAACATTTTGTTGGTTTTTATTTGGTAACTTAGAATTATACGTTTAATTAGAGAGCCTTCCCTTCATGTGTAAAGATGCTCTCCTTCCTGCTTTCTCATGTCTCTTGCTATCCTTTCACTATCTCCTTCACTCTTTACTGACCCTCAGAGTTGGGTCATTGGCTGGGGGGTATTAATTTATGATCAACTCTAGGATTGAGATTTATCTGTTTGCTATTGCTAATAACGTTGGAATGCCAGGTGTTAACAAGGGCAAACCTAGATGCTTCCCTAATCATTGGTCCCTTTCCAACTTATAATAATTTTTTCCTTCCTCATCCTAACCATCACCTAGACATTAACTATAACTCACATGTTAATGATTTTAGAATTTACATCCACCTTCTCTCTTTCTTAAGCTCCTGGTCCACATTTCCAATCCTATGCCAAATGTCTCACCTCATCCAGTCACTTCAAACTCATCCAGCTTCCCTTCAAAACCAGCTCCTTTCCCATCTTCCCAAGGAGCCAGTCATCCAATGTTAGATACTGGCCTAGAACACATCCTTCTCCCTCAATCCTTTCAGCCTTACCCTGAAATAGCTTCGTGAATCCCACATCTTACAGAGAGGAGAGGGCACTGTCTTATAAGGGCTTCATTACATCTTTCCTGGCTATAACAAGGCTTTCCTCACCGAGGTCCAGGATACAAGTTCTTAACAAGATGAAGGCGTAAGTCTGGCCACTTTGGTCATTGGCTTAAAGAATTGAGCTGGCTTCATCATGCCAAATTTCTTGTTGTAGTGTACAAGGTCATGGTAATCTGATTCCAGGACATTCTATCCTCTCTCTCTCTCTCTCTCTCTCTCTCTCTCTCTCTCTCTCTCTCAGGTTCAGGCTGTCATCACTACGTATCTCTGGCTTCAAATTGACTGTGATCTTTCTGCCTCTGCCTCCACAGGGGTGGGATTATACCCGTGCACCACCATGCCCAGCTGGATTTTGTTTCTTGCTTCTCCCTGACACAGATGTGCTCCAGCCACAATGGAAATCACCTTGTTGACCATGCTTCTTCCACAGCTCCATCTCTACACAAGCTGAGCCCTCTTAAATGCCATTCCTGAGCTTTGCAAGGCTTCTCAGAGTCTCCAGGCAGTGAAGCCATTCCACTGTTCCTGTGGCCCACATCCCATTCATGTCACCTTCCTGCACCAACTGGCCCTGTTAGTGACTTTCTTCCCGGAGTCTGGTATTTAGCAGATACAGGATAAAATTTTGTCAAAAAATTCTATGAATGATAATGTGAGTAGTTTGTATTTGTGAATTCTCCTTGGAATGTAGCCAAAGTCAGCTTTGTTTATTTTTATGATAATGAAAATTCAAGTTATTAATCATAGGAGCCCTACAGGAGTACCTACTTTACTATTGTAGGCTCTTCAGAGATACTGTTTATACTTCAAAATAACCTAGCAAGGACTGAGATGATTCAGTCAGTAAACCACTTGGCACACAAGCATGAGGACCTGAGTTCAATCCCCAGAACCTACACACAAAGGCCAGGCATGATGGTGCAAGCTTGAGATCCTAGTAGTGGGGAGATGGAGACAGGCAGATCCCTGGGGCTTGCTGGCCAGCCGGTTTAGCTTACTCTGTGAACTCCAGGACAATGAGAGACTTTGCCTCAGAAAACAAGGTGGATGGCCCCTGAGGAATAACACTGGTTGACCTCTGGCCTACACCTGCATGCACCCCCACCCACTTACACATACGCAAAGACATACATGCACACACACATGCACACAGTAGCCTAGCAAGCTAAAATTTTCTCATCTTATTTTACTGTTAAGGAAGTTAAGGTTGAAAACTGTCTCGAAGGAATTACAGGTATTAAGTGGAGTTAGAACCAGTTCTTTGGGACCCCCACATTGACTGCATAATTATAGTCTCCTCCCTAAGTTCTCTCAGAAGCATTTTCTGCCCTCCTGATTGCTCTTTTCCCCACCCCTTGGACCTCCATTTTTGGCCCTTTTATCACTTTACCCAGAGGCTGGTTCTACCTAGGTATCCCACCACCAGGACTTGGTCTATGATCTGCAAGTTGTCCCCAGCATCCTAGATCACTGAAGAATCACCTGCTATTTCCATCTAGGGTGTGAATGAACTAGAGAAGAGAATCTGCTGTTTGACACTGGGATAGGCAGTGGTGCCCAGGACGCCAACCTTCCTTTGCTGAGGAAACACAGAGCTGCCTCGCTTGCTGTTCAGCATAATGTGGGTGAGATGAGTCCGCAGGAACTGGAGCTGACTTGGGCAGGACCACATGGAAGCTGCTGCTTAGAACTTAGGGTTACAGGAGGCTCAGGTCTATGAGCAAGGCAGTTTCATCTCAACATTTAACTTGAAAATTGTTAAAAAATAATGCATGTTTATTGTAATAGACTTAGAAAATTTACCAGTCACAAGGGAAAATAGCTATATGTAATCCGGCCAGGATATGGAAACTTTAAAACATTTTAGTGTATCTGCCCTGTGTTAGTTTTATTTCCTGTTGCTGTGATAAAATACTCTGACCAAAGCAACTCAGGGGAGAAAGGTTTCTTTGGCTCACAATTCCAGGTTTCAGTTCATCGTTTGAGGGACATCACGGTGGCAGGAATTTGAAGCAGTTAGTCACATTCATAGTCAAGAGCAGGCGTGAGACTAGCACACGTGCTAGTGCTCAGCTCACCCTCTTCCTTTCATTCAGTGTGGGGCCTAACCATGAATTGGTGTGGCTCACATTAAGGGTGGATCTTCCCATCACAAACAACCCAGTTAAGAATCCCTCACAGGTGTGTCCACAGCCAATCTAACCTAGACAAATCCTCCTTGCAACTCCCTTTCCAGGTGATTTCAGATTGTGTCAAGCTGATAGAACTAACCATCACACACTCCCCCCCTTTGACTATTTTCTGTTTATAAGGATAAGATCTTTTTAAACAATTTTTATTTGTTATTTTAATTTTACGTATATGCATGTATGTAAGTGTACCTGTATAGTGCTATGCCCTCAGAGGACAGAAAAGGGCGTAGGATCCCCTGGAACTGGAGTTACAGACAGTTGTTAGCCACCATGTAGGTGCTGGGATTCGAATGCTGGTCTTCTGCAAGAAAAACCAGTGGTCTTAACCTCTGAATCATCTCTCCAGCCTCAAGGATAGGATCTTAACTCAGCATACATTTTGACAGATCTCCTTTGTGTATTCCCCACCCCCCACCACCATTTGCTTGTGTTCACAGCAGTCATGTGAAGAGTCTCCAGATGTTTTGAGTCTACCATGAGTCAGGTCGGTGTCCTCCTGGGGTGGAAATGACTTCAGGGGGAAGAGTGAGGAATGAATAGGCATCTAGGTTAAGTGGCTGACCCCAGACCTCCCTATGAGTCTGTAACCTTTGGCTTAGATGGTACAAGTTAGGACAAGAAGGTACATTGGCAGTAATCTGATTTGCCCATCTTCTTTTGCATTTGAGGGTAGTAAACCTGGAGGCGGGAGTGGGGCCTTCTCAAGATCACGGAGCCCACCACTGGCCTGGGCCTGGAACCAGATGTTCAGAGCGTCTCAGCTCTTCTACTAAACACTGACTTACATTCTTAGAAGACTGTGAAAAATTGGGGGAAATTTTTCTTACCACGGTCATGTAGAGATTAGAAAGTGAGAGCTTTGAGGAAAGATAAAAGCAAAACTTATTTAGACAAGAGAAGGACAAACTGTGAATGATCGTGATCATTATTCAGAGTTCAAAGGAACAGTACGTAAAGCCAGGATGAACTACTAGGGATTCCCACTGAGCATAAAAAGGAAGTAGATGGAGGGATTATTTTTTTACTGTTGGCAAATGGGTTATAAAGGATTACAGCTGATATTCATAATAGGAACCATGTGTCAGGTATGTGGCTTAATGTAGGCCTTCAAGGCAAGTGCTAGAATCCTCAATTGTTTTTTCTTTTTCTCATACAGCTCATATTGGCCCCAATTCACTATGTAGCCAAGGATGACCTTGAACTCTTGACCTGCCTCTACCTCCCAAGTGTTGGGTTATAGGTGTTTACCATGACTCCTGGTAGTATCCCATTTTTTGAAAAAGGAACGGAGGCCTAGAGACCTTGCTTGCTCAAGGCCACAGAGGTCTGATGGGTTGCTGCTAGGATGACTGAGTACTTTATATCACAGGACCATTCGAAGTACCTCTTAGAGCTGCTCACCTGGAACAGAAGGGAAGAAGCCTTTGTCTGCTGGTGTATTTTTGTGGTGAAATGTTTTCCTCCGGGCTGCTCATCCCCCGTGCATTTCTGAGTTGGTCCTGTTCAAGCCCCAGCTTCTTGGTCACACAAGGCTCATGGTGGGATGGGAGAAGCTTTTAGAGAAGAGGGGTTGTCAGGCCATGCCTGAGTGAGCCTGTCAAATCTATGGAGCTGCTGTTCTCCAGCTATGGATAAGCAAGGCAGGGAAAAACAGCAACTGTAAACATGGTCAGATGAGAATACACACTTGGCCTATTGCAGACAGAATGCTCTTGGCAGCTGAGACTTATTTCTAAAGACCGTTTTGATCTAGGTTGCCTCTGTAGCCTGCAATCTTTTCATTCAGGCTCAGAGACTAAGTTGTCCTGTTCTTGCTATGTTGTTAGGGCTCAGAAAACAGCATCCTAAAATATGATATTTTCAAAGGCTGGGGAGATGGCTCAGCGGTTAAGAGCCTTGACTGCTTTTGCAGAAGACCTAGGTTCAGTGCCCAGCACCCAAACGGGCAGCTGTCAGCTGTCTATAACTCCAACTCCAGGGGATCCGACATTCTCTTCTGGCCCTCGTGGGCATTGCACAACACGTGTGTACTTACATACATGCAGGCAAAACATTCATAGACATAAAAAATTTAAAAATATGATACTTTCACCTATGACGAAAAGAATTAACCTCAGAGTTCCCTCTTTGCCTCACCCCCTGGTTCTCTCTCCAGTAGTTCAGGAAAGGGATTCTGTGAGGTTCCCTTATCTACCTAAAAACTAGATTTGCCAAGGAGGACCATAACTAGCTTTAATCTTCCTATTGAAATTCCATTAACCAGGGAAGATTAAACTCATATGATGCAGGAAGAGACTAAATATCAAACTCCACATCCAGAGCCCACAGGAGCTTTGCCCTAGCACATTGTTGTTCTCTGGGCTCATTTATTTCTTTAAAAGTTGTTTACTGCCCCTGGTGAAATTGACTACAGCCTACCTCTTTTTCTCTCTTCTGTGAAGAAGACATTAAAATTTTAATGATTTTCCCCTTTCTTTGAATTTAAATTTTGTATGACTTCCATGAACATATGGACACATGTATGTTTTTTTCTCTGGTAAATATATTGCCAATTTATTGCAAACCTGAACCTTCAAAGGGAAAGTTTGAGCAATTCTACCTGGTCATGTACCTTCTCTAGGCAACCACAGTGACTAGAGAGGAGAATTCTATTTAAAAAAATGACAGCTATTTTAATTTGAATCATCTTTAAAACTTAATGCCAGGTACATTCCTCAGGAGATGAAACAGTCCGTATCTGTTATGACAGCAAATAGTAATAGTAATGATGCACTTATCAAAATGTCTTTGATCCAAAGACTCAAGTGCTTTATATTTTATTTCAAGCTCATTCTTCACAGAGCTCAATGATTTAGATAAGTAGGAAATGTTAGAAGAATATAGAAAATTGGTGAACCTTTGGGAGAAAGCCTGTAAGCCATTACAGGATCTGCCTGCCTTCTGAGCTGCCTCTCTTAGTTTGCTGAGAGAGAACACCTTGAGTTTTGTATCCAGAAGGCTGGGCAGAATTGGTTTTGTTTGAGCCTAATTGGAAAGGAAATGTCAGAGACAAAGATTTAAGAATAATTTTAATGGCTTTATTCTACAGCGGCCTTCCGCGACAGAGTCAATTCACTTTTGCTCAGTGGACACTGTTCAATGAAACACAGAAAGAATCAGTCCACCGAATGGGTTGAGACAGTGTAGCCAAAGGAAGTTGGCTTGCTCTAGAGCTCCCTGCCTTAGGGGGGTGAGGGGCAAAGCATGCCTGCCTACATGTCCTGTGTCCCCCACCTAGCACCTTTGCTCATTTTATCTTCAGATTGCGAAGCGGGCAGTGGGTCTATCTTCTGACCTGTTTTAAGAGGATGCTGAATCTGACCCTCTGTCCCGGCTGATTTTGCTGAATAAACCAATGGAGGAAGCAGATAGCTTCAGGCAGAATATTTGTCTTTGTTACAATGGAAGGCTGCGATGAAGACAGGTCTGTAAGCCTAGTTTTAAGCTCAAATATAGCTTTCTTTCTTAAAAAAATTAAATTACATTTCACTTGTTTATATGTGTGTGTGCACTTGCTATGGTAGGACAACTTACAGGTATGGGTTCTCTCTTTCCACTATTTGGGTCCCTCAGATCAAACTCAGGTTGTCAAGCTTGGTGGCAAGTGCCTTTACCTGATGAGACATCTCCCTGGCTCCAGACAGTTTTCTTAACTGCATACTAAATCGAGACAGAGAGAGAGAGAGAGAGAGAGAGAGAGAGAGAGGCTCAGAAAGGACAGCTGCACTTAGATTTGTGGGTTAGGTATAGTTAAACGATTTCCTCTAATAAAAAGGCATTTGCTTCAAGTGTATTGGTTGTGTGTGTGTGTGTGTGTGTGTGTGTGTGTGTGTGTCCACACGCGCGCATGCTTTCTTCTCCTTTTCCCACTGGTGTTGGAGTTTGTTAAGTTCTAACTCTGGAAGCTTCTTGTGGCTTCACCTGGGGAAGCCCAGGCTTTCTTCTCCCTGTTTCAGCACTTACCCTTGACCCGTGTTCTGCATCTATGTCTTCCAGGGCTCTCCTTTCCTCTCCTCAGGTCTTTTTCCAAAACTTTTCCTGGAGAGCAGGAAGTAAAAGATAGATTCCTTTTCTAAAAAGTTAGTCACATGTTTAATAAATCTTGGTTTCTACATTCAAACTAATATCATACATTGGATTTTTAATATTTCTAAGCATAAATATCATTTTTTATTTTAAAAAATATTTCATTTAATATCCATACATGCATATAATATGTTTGGAGCAAATCTCCCCTCATTCCTTCCCCCCAATTCCTTCTCCATCACTCCCCTTTCCCAACTTTTTCCTCCTAATTTGATGGCTGTTGCGGGGGGTCAGTTCTTTTCAGGGATGTAGACCCCAAGATGCTGCCTGTGCTCCAGTAGATGGTCCCACACCCACACACATACAGGCGGCACTAAGTGGACTCAGTGAGAATCAAAAGAAAAAGGAGAGCACACATGGAGTCTGGAGGGAAGCCGTATGCTCTTGATTCAGTGCTTGGTGCTGGGCTCTGAAGGGATGTATGAGAGGAAGCCTCAGCCCACCTTCTTTGTCCATGCTAAGAGCCCTATAAAAGCCGTCAATGTCTGAAGTGCTGCATCAAGATAAAAATAGCATTAGTTGAATTTTGGGAGACTGTTTTGGAAGAGAGTACTGTCAGGAGAAAAATTGAACTTACATAGTACTGAGAGTTGAAAATGATGCCTTCCAGTGAACAACATGCCTGCAACTGGCCTGGCTTGATCTTGACATAAAATTGTTAGTCACTGGGACTAACATCTGCAGATGGAAAACTGGCTGAATTTGCCTCTAACAGTCCCTTGAAACAGAGCTGTCTCCATTGCAGTCTCTAGGTAATAGGATAGGATAGATCTGAAGCCAGAAGCCAGAATCTGATTAAAGATCCATGTTTGACCATGTCCTATTGGTTTATTTCCATTTGCTTACTGAGAGCTCTCCATGGTGAGAAGAGGAATCTCAACAGCGGGGAAGTGGCCGTGGCAGAGACACCAGTGGAGGGGAGGATGGAGGTTTTCTTCTCTATTTACCTTGAAAGGCTAGGATTTAGCAGCTCTTGGCTGGCCAGAATCCTACCAGCTGCACAGGATTGCTCAAAACTAAAACAGTTTTCATAATGCCACCAAGCTTATTGGACTGACTTCTGTCTGCCACTGGGATCGTCAGGTTATTTTAGGCTCAGGTCTTTGTGTTATTTTTTCCTTCTTCCCCCCATCCTTTGATGAGGGAATGAAATCACAATTAGGTGTGCATGTGTCTGTGTGTGTTGACTATGACTTTGTATATGAGTGCTCCCAGCAGTATAATTTGTGATATCTCAGTGTGGACACAATCCAAACACTGGTCAACAGATGAACAGATAAACACATTGTGGTATTTCAATACAGTGAAATATCGGGCAGTAGAAATGAAGTACTGATATGTGCTAAAACTTGGATGAGCCTCAAAAACTTCATGCTAAGTGAAAGAAGCCCGGAATAAAAGATCACATCTGGGAACTGGAGTGATGACTCAGCAGTTAAGAGCACATACTGCTCTTGTAGAAGACCCGAGTTCAGTTCCCAGCGGCCATGTTGGGCGCTCACCACTGCCTTAAGCACCGGCACTCATGTGCACATTTTCTATCTCTATAGCCCATTGGTAGAGCACTTGCCTAACATTGTGAGGTCCTGGATTTAACTCCTTATACTGGAGGAGACAAAAGGGAAATAAGTTAAAAAGAAAAGCGCTATCCATAATAAAAATTCATAAAAACAAAAATCAGATAGTGGATGCAAGGGCTTGTGGAGGGTGGCGGGAAAGGGGAGTGATTGCTTAATGGGTATGGAGTTTCCTTTGAGGTGATTCAAAGGTCTTAGAAATTGATATAGGGCGTAGAAGCACAGAACTGTGTACGTGCTAAATGCCAGTCTATTGTACATCTGAAAATTGTTGATTTATGTTATGTGACTTCCGCCTCGATGAAAAAGAGAATCTGATTTTTCTCAATGCAATGTGGAAGATGCACTAGAAAGGACAGAATTCAAGGCTTGGAAACAGTCCAGGTTAGAAATTACGGCAGCTGGACTAAGATGGTGGCTGTGAAGGTGAATGAGAAAAGATGGATGTGAGGGACATTGTCTGGTGCAGTGACCAGCACTACGTCACAGAACCCCAGGAACCATCAAGATGAGGGGAAGTTGTCTTCCCTGTTGTGTTTCTGCTAATTTCTTTTTTGTGTACTTAGAACTCCTCAATTTCATATGTGCACATAGTAACATGCTATACTGAGTCACTGGGCAGCTTTGCCGTTGTGGGGAAGATTCAGCTTCTTGTGGGAGAAAACATAGGAGCAAGTGTGGTAGTTTAGTGTGCCATCACACCATGTCTAAGACACTTTCTGAAAGTGAGGACTGCTTGTCAGAGGCACTGCCCAGTCCCAGGTGGCAGGTCATATACTCGCACGAGGAGGCTCACAGCACCGGCTTTGACTGTCAAAGGAGTCGATATGCTCGCCAAATCCTGAGGGAAAGACCCATGGTGTTCCTTTCCCGAGCATGCTCAAGAAACCTCAGACAAGAAGAAAAGCATTCAAACTGACCACACGGAATTAGACCAGATGAATTACCTACCTTCCCGACGTCCTCACACTGAACCAGAGACTCTTTGGGGATATATAGTTCCCAAATTGTGTGTGTGTGTATATACATGTGTCTACATGTGTGCATGTGTGTTTGCATGTGTGTCTGCATGTGTGTATATATGCATATGATATATGTGTGAGTATGTATGTGCATGGTATTTGTATCTGTGTATGGATGTGTATGGATGTATGTGTATATGGGTATGTGTGTGTATGGGTATGTGTGTGTCTCTGTGTGTTTCCACAATAGAAGAAGTTTATCTTGAATATCATTTGCTCTCATTGTAGAAACAGTGAGCTTAATGGGGCATTGGCTCCAAGTGGAATGTTCTGACAGAGCCCATTAATCTGAACAATCGTGTCTGAAATTGCTGTTCAGAAGTTCTCTCCTCCTTTATTTTACCATCTTTCTCTATAAAAAAGAACATTTAAAAAAGTTTCCCAAAACAAGAAAGGTCTCTGTGAGTGCATTAAAAACAATCAATCTCCTCCTGGTTGATTGCTGGCCATCTGGGTGGGCCTTGCCACTGACACGGTCTTCCAATCAGCTTTTCCGCTCGTCATCCACCATCCATGCTGCTTAGCAACCTTATTGGCTTGCCTAGGGCAAAGGCTGTCCAGGCCCAGGCAAAAATGGTTCAGGCAATCCTGTGGGGAGGGATGGTGGCAGGAGCAGGGAGATCCTGGAATGGGAGTGATGAGGGGAGATGTGTCTCCGAAGCTTTGCCTGAAGAGTGTTCCTCACTTGTTCAAGGGCCGACTCTCCCAGCACCCTTGGCCCTGTTTTGATGTACGGGAGTGTATGTGTTAGAGGGCTGATCACCTTACGTACATTTTTTTTTAAAGTTTTAATTAATTTATTTTTATTTTATGTGCATGAGTATTTTGCCTGAATGAATGTAAGTGCATCCCTGTGTGCAATGCCTGTGAAGGCCAAAAGAAGACATTGAATCCCCTGGAACTGGAGTATGGGCAGTTGTTAGCCACCTTGTGGTGCTGGGAATTGAACCTGGATCTTCTGTGAAAGCAGCCAGCACTCTTAACTGTTGAGCCATCTCTCCAGCCCCTTTACATGTTATTTCTTTTTTTTTTTTTTAATTCCTTAAAAATAGTGTGAGGTATGGGTAGAATGTCAGACAATAAAAACACCACAGACCAGCAGCAAAACCTAAATGTGTTTAAGGCAGGGAAAAGATAGAAGGAAGAGTTTCTAAGTACTACTTTGGTAATTTTTAGAGAAAATACATGTCTATTTCTTTTGATTTTTTTGCTTATCCGAGTCATGCACAAACAAATCATAGTTATAAATATGTCAGTCATGCAGATGGAGCTAATTTTTTGCATCCACTACCCACATGGAGATCATCTTCTACCTCCTTCTCCTCCTCCCTCACACAACCCCAAAATCTCCGCTAAGAACAGAATGCCAGAGAAAAACCACAATCATTGTTTGTACTTACACACGCACCAAAGCAAGTGGAGCCTGGTTTGTGCTTATTACAAGTTGACTATTTCTTTAGAAAACGTCATGTTATTCCATTTTAAGAACCCCTGGCCGAATATTGCTATGGAAGTTTTATAAAACCCCGAAGCTTTAATAAAAAAGCTTTTATGAAAAATCCACTGGCACAGTGAGTCTTTGGAAGTGGTTGTGGTTAAATGGAGAAAGCAGTTCTTGCAAGGAAAGTCTCCAATAATAGCATCCTGGACAGGAGAACTGGACAGACCTTTGTGGTTCTCTGGTGTGACTCCCTTAGTGGGCCTCTGGGGAAGCTGTGGGCTTCCCGAGATGAGAGTTTTCTCTGCATTAACACTCATGCAGGGTGTGAGTGTCCCTGATGTTGAAAGTGATGACTTTTAACAACCAAATGAAATCTTCTTTCACTTTAATCATTCATTCATTCATTCATTCATTCATTCATTTGTGTGTATGTATGTATGTAGGCACATGTGTGGAAGTCAACTTGCTGGGTCAGTTCTCTCCTTCTACATGTGGATTCTGGATGTGGAACTCAGGTCTTCAGGCCTGGATGGACCCATCTTGCTGGACGTCCAATATATATGACTCCACTTGGTCATCCTGTAATCCTCAACAAGATTCCGCTAGTTCATCCAACAAGTATGACCAAGCTCCAATGTTTACCAATCCTGAGGGTACAAGATGGATCCAAGACTCTGCACCCCATGAGCCCACCAAACATACAAGTGATTTTATGATGCTAAGCCTCAGGAGCGAGACAAATTAAACATTGAACATTCTCATTTTCTCTAATTTTCTTCCCATTTCTCTCTGTGTCTTGCATAGCTTTTTATGATCTTTTCCCAGACTGCTCCATTTCTCCCCTCTTACACCTCTTTTTATACCTATAATTAAGGTGACAATGTATAAGAAGTTGACTATTGTATTGGTCACAACAGGCTGGGTTATACTGGAGTAACAAAGCAGCTCCAGTTGCTGTGATTTTAGATAACAAACTGTGGTTCTTATACCATAACCACTGTGGAGATCAGCCTCACAGAGGGGGGAGACTGGCAGAGGGCTATCTTTCCATGTCGTCCCGTGATTGGTGCCACAGGCAAGGGAGGCTGGGACAGAATGCTAGTAACTAAATGCTTTCACACACAGAGATGATACTCATCACTTCTGAGTAGTAGCGGCTATTGTTCCGAATGAGACACACAACCAAAATTTGAATCCAGGGAGGAAGTGGTGATGGTCTTGTAGACAAGAGAAGACTGAGTATTTATGAACATATAAATTATTATCACACTCTTGTTTTTATTGGTTTTTTAATATTGCAAATGTGTTCATTCTATCAAATTATGAGACTTGAAAGTAGGGGACTATTGCTTTTATTTTGAAAACCCGTCTCCAGTGCAGGGCATAAAATCAGGTACTTGGGACCTCCTTCTCGTATGTATGTATGTATGTATGTATGTATGTATGTATGTTGTGGTATATATGTGTAAATTGAATGTAAAATCAGGTACTTGGGACCTCCTTCTCGTATGTATGTATGTATGTATGTTGTGGTATATATGTGTATATTGAATGTACACCTGTGTGCACAGAAGCTAAAGAAGGACATCGGGTGGCCATCCCTATCACTCCCCATTTTATCCCTTGAGCCAGGGTCTTGCACTCAACCTAGAACTAAGTTGGCAGCCAGTTAGTATCAGAGATCCTCCTGCCTCTGCACACCACTCCCCACCAGTTCAGAGGTTACAGGCACATATGGCATTTTATGTGGATTTTGGAGATTTGAGCTTAGGTCCTCATGGTTGTGCAGCAAACACTCTTACGATGTGTGGGGGCAGCCACGTGTATGTGCCACAGTGTGCCTGTGGAGTTCAGAGGACAACATTGTGGAGTTGAGTCTCTCCTTCCACCTTTATGTGGGTCCTGGGGACCTGAACCCAAGTCTTCGGGCTTGCACAGCAAGCACATTTTTTGATGTTTTGTTTTGAGATTTTTTGAGATCCTACTTAATTTATTAAATATAAAGCTACTATTTAATTACACTTTTTTCCCCTGATTCCAGACCTGACTTGAGTACTGAGGTGCTTTTGCGACATCTCACGCGTTGCACTGCTTGGGTCCCTCACTAGCACAGCCAAATGATAAGGGTGCTCCAGACAGGAACTCTCCAGGCCTTTTCCAATTCTCAGCTCTGTCTAGACATTTCCAGGATTGCCATCCATTTTACACACACCACTCCCAAACACGGTCATCTCTTTAGCTTATAACAAAAGAGGCAAAGTGACAAGTCCCATTTGTCAAGCATCAGGAGTGTAAATAGCGATCACCTTTGGGATTCTTCTGGGTTCATTTAGGGAAGACAGTGATGAAATAGAGCCCATAACTCCATATTTGATGAGACATTGCAAAGCGCAGGACCGGCAAACTTAAGGTGCTCAGCTGCTGGAAGCTTCTATATCTCAGGCATGCTTTCTCTCTGCCCTATTCCATCACCTAGTTCTGAAGTGATGATGTCACCTCTTATCTATGATGTCTCTAAAACTGCATGTGCTATAGACAGACTAACAAGTCAGTGTTCTTGCAAACAGACTGCTTTAGATTTTAGTCAACATTTACTTTAAGGAGAGGCTGCTTAAGAAAGAATGGTGACACAGCCTTACAGCACTCAAACTTTCCTCTGTGACCATAAAAAATCAGATCTGGCTTGGCATCAGTTGCCAGCACAACACCATAGAACAGGTTCCCCCAATGAATGGCTTAAAGCAACAGTCAGTTACTATTTCCCACATGTCCACGGGTTGGCTGGATAGATCTTCTGATCTGGTAAATCTAGCCCGCTTTTTCCTGAGGACAATCATGCACCTGCTCAGCTGATGGATCAGATGATGGTTGGCCAGTCCAAGGTGGCCCAGTGGGGGCTTCTCAGATCTCCATGGGTCTTGTTTTGCCCATGTGTCAAACATCCCCCCACAGGTTAGCTCAGGCATGTTCGCAGGCTAGCTTGTACATGATCTTATGACAACCACAGAAAAGAAGAGAATGTTCAAACATTATGTTTCATGACTATCTGCTCTTAGAAATGTTTTTTAATAGAAAATAATTGCACATATTTAAGTGGTACTCTGTGATATTTTGATACCTATATACAATGGGTAAAGGTTAAATTGGTAATTGACATATCAACTATTGCAAACACTTGACAGTTCTATCATGTTTCTAAAATAGATCTTCCATCCAAAAATTCTTTCACTTCTTTTTAAAAATTTTATATTTGTTTTATGTGTCTGAGTGTTTTCCTGCATGCATGTTAAGTGCATGCATGCAATGTCCATGGAAGCCAGAAGAAGGAATTGGATCCCTTGAAACTAGAATTACTAACAACTGTTAGCTGCCATGTGGGTGCTGAGAACTGAACTCAGGTCCTTTGCAAGAGCATCCACTGACCTATCTCTCCAACCCCAATTTCTGTTATTTTCAAACATTTCCCCCAATTTATTGTTGACTCTAGTCACCTACTGTGCTGTCAGCACTCGATTGTGTTCTTCTTATCTAACTATATTTTTGTACCCAGTCAGTAACCTCTATTACCTACCTCCTACTCTCCACCTTCCCTGCCTCTGGTAACCATTATTTTACTTTCCACTTCTATGATATCAGATTATTTAGCTCACATATATGAGTAAGAACACATTCAGTTATCATATATACACATGATATATACATATATAGTATATATGAAAATATATAAGAATATATATATATGTGTGTGTGTGTGTATGTGTGTATGTGTAACCTTGAGCTTCTGATCTTCCTGTATCTGTCTCCCAAGTGCTAAGATTGCAGTCCCATGCCACCACACTTGCATTATGTAGGTACTGGGAATTGGACCTAGGACCTAGTGTATGTTAGGCAAGCACTCTACTACCAAAGCTATATCTCTAGTCCCTACTTAACATATTTTTAAAAGCCTTTTCATGTGTCAGATTGGCTACTGTCCCATCAGCTAAGAATGCCACCTGCCCTGCCCCGAGTCAGAGTGGACAGGGTCTACAAAATTACAGAATGAAGCACAAGAGAGATGGAGAGGCTGTTAATGGGGGTTTTCAGCACACTCTGTTTACCACTGGCCTCAGATATGCATACCCCAGACCACACACCAAAAGCCTGTAGGGATCAGAATTCACAAGCTCTGAAGCCAGTTTATCATGGAAAGAAATGCAGGTCCTTACTGCCGACCATTCAGGAAATGGGTAGATTTCACTGTCAGTGATTAGATGCCAGCTGGGAGAGGTAAGGCAGGACAGGGAATGGGGTATCTGGATATTTCTGCCATTCTGGTTTGTGACTCTGGCTGCTCTGAATACATAGAGCCTTCTTGTTGAGTCCTGAGGATTTGGTCGTTATTATCCTGGGACTGGTGGTTCATTTGCAGATAGATGATGAAATCAGTCTTTCCTCTTGTTAGGGCTTGAGTTAGGAAATGAAGGTTGTGCAGGTGTTTCCATATTGCAGTTTTGTGACCTGAGGAGATGCCATCAGTTTTGGAGAACTGATAATGTCCTGTCAGAATTAAAGAGCCACTAAAATGATGTAATTCAAACAGGTTTTTATCAAAGGCCACAGAAACCAATTTATATGCTATGTGTTTCTGACCCTACCTTTCTAACTACAGGAGATAAATGATAAATATTATTAAAATATCACATAGTTCCAGAGGGAGCCCAGAACCTCTTTGACACCACATTTATAACATGCTATAAAACATCTCTCTAATTTGGCAGGAAGTAATTTTTAAATAGTTTTTAGAGTCTGCAAAGAATGCCTTGTTTAAAGTGAGTTCCTTATCTCATCAGACTGGAACTTGCTTGACAGCTAGGCGTGTCACAGTAACTGTGGCTCACATGCAATGCCAGGGGCAAGCAGGCTGTTGCTTAACAAGGATGCACAATAGCTAATTGCATTTTGGGCCATTGGTTTGTCACTGTGACAGTGCCAAGTAACGGTTTCAAAAGTGAAGCAATGAGGCCAATTCTGACTCACTCATGAGCCTGAAAATCATAAAACAGCCTGCTTCCCTGGAATAGGATGTTTCCAAGGATTTTGGCTCATACCATACTAGATTCTGGCTGCTGTTAAACTCAACCAAAGCCCTTGTCCAGAATATACTATGAATCTTTGATATTAGTCATCAACTGTCATAATCCTCAGGTATGTTTGCTCAGTCTTTTCCCCACTCAACACGCACAGCCTGGAAGGACAGAGCCTGCCCACGAGGAAAGCACTGTTTAATCTCCCTAATCATCAGCTTCAGATGAAAGAACACCTCCAAGGTGCTCAGTTTCTGAGATTTACATGCTGCTCCTTTGAGACACTTTGCATGTTGCTGTATAATTTGCAAGCGCATAAAGGAAGAAGATGCTCCGAATATAATATTTGGAGCTCATCTATTTATGTTCGGATTTATTAAGTTCTTCGTAAATCTCAATTTAGCAGGTGTCTTCTGACTCAAAGTAAGCTCTTCACGAGGGAGTCAGTGTGACTGTACAACAAAAGTCACATTATCATCTGAGTACAAATATTTGCAAAACAGAACAAACTGGAAAATTGATGGAAAAAAATAGTGAGCAGAATCTGTGACTCAGTAAATTCTCATGTGCATGATATATCGAGAAACGCGTTGTTCAATCCTCGCTAAAAAGGATTCTTTTCTCTCCTCTCTTTGGCTTTTGTCAGTCGTGAACCTTCTGGAATGTGTGTTTGTGGGTGCCTTCTCATCCCTCTCTACTCTTTCTATGCTAGAATGTTCCTAGAGGCTGTTATGATCTGTGCCTGCTGTATTTAATGTTTTAGGTCTGAAAAGCACATGGAAAGGTCTCTGGCCCATTGGCAAGCTTTATCTTTGGAAGGTATACAATAGCTGTCTGCTCGTAACAATGTGCTCACCTATGTGCTCACCCAAGTCCTTGACCTTGAGACAAGCTCCTGTGTTGGCAATGCATCTTCCTAGTTCCCACCTGCGTCCTCTCCTAAATGAGTTCATTCTGCCTTTTTTCCATTAAATGTCAGTGGTTACTGCACATGTGGCTTTTGGGTCACCTTGGTTTGGGTTTCAGTCCAAGATGTAGATGTTCAGGGCCTTGTTGGCAGGATGGTCTGTATCGCATTGGCTCAGGATGGTCTCTATCTGAAGCTCAAGGGTTCCTGGCTTCTTCAGAAGGGGAATTTAGGCATAAAGTGACACCAAGATGACATTCATAATCTCTGTTAGTTATGTTACTTCAAAATAAAAACTTCCTGTTAAACTGTCATGGTGTCTCTACCAGGGAAAGGAGCTAAGTATTTCTCAACCTGATTCATGTCTTTGCCTTTTCTTTCCTCTAAAGCTAAGCACACTGTATGCTGACCACCTGTGGTCAAAAGCGATACCTTTGTTTTCACTATCCTCCAAGTCAAATCTTGGCTCTAGAAGTCTGGTCTCTGGACTCTCATGACTTCATTTGTTTTTCAAATTTATAATATGAGTGTTTCCTTCATTCTTTCCTCTGGTCTTTGGATCTCCTAGATATTAGAAACCCATTTGTTATTACTGTTTGACAGTGTTCTTCATGGACACAGCTGTAACTTGGAAGGAAGATGCCCATCCAACAATTTTTTTCTATAGGACAGTTGGGAAAGAACTGCTTTGATTTGTACTTACCATCAGCACGAAATATTCCATTTGAAGTTTGCTCTCTTCATTCATTGTTTCCTGAGAATAAGTCTACATGGCTCATGTTCAAGTTTCCTACTCAGATAAGCTTTCCTCCAGATAAGAGAATGCTTTAGATTTTTCTGATGTTATATTTAATAATGATATTTTGTGTTATATGTGTGGAGCACATGCATTCATATACATGTGCATGTGGAAGCCAGATGTCAACCTTGGGTGTTGTTTCTCAGGAGCCATTCACTTTTTAAAAAATTATGGATGGCACTAGAAACCGTTATACTAAGTGAAGTAACACAGACTCAGAAAAAAAATCGACATATGTTCTCCCTCATATGTGGATCCTAGAACCAAACCCTGATAAGTGAGTATGTATCCAGACATAACTACAGGAGCCAGGATAATGGAAAGGAAACAGGGAGGTAAAGGAAAAGAAATAACCTGAAGGAGAAGACCAGTAGGAAACAGGCCTTAATAAGGGAGACAGGATAAAAATTGAGTTAGTTTAAGGGAGGGGGGAGGGAAGGGTATAAAAGGAACCTAGGGGATAAAGGGAAAGAAGGAGCTCAAGAGAGGTAGGACAGTAGGAGAAGGGTATTATTAAGGGAGAAAGGGGGGAAATGGGGGCACCTTAAGTGGGAAAACCATGATGGAGGGGTGAGACAATGTGAGAGATAAATAATGCCTAGCTAGTTTGGAAAACCAGAGGGAACCATATTACTCCCACAGCCTACTGACAAATTATACATAGCA
>NW_008343385.1:5863312-5892250 GCF_000622305.1 Nannospalax galili | reverse complement strand
GGGTCACTTGTCCTCTTGATCAAGGAGGCTGAGGAGACCCCACCAGATGGCTTGAACCAGTGTCCAGTCTACAAAGAGGAGGGTCAACACAGAGGACACATTTCCTCCATGCTTCTAAATGAAACCAGCCATGGTCCAGCAGGACTTTTGGCTTATCTTCACATAGAACTGGTAAACGAAAGGAGCCAGGGGCTTCTCCCAAGCCCATGTGACCCCTGAGGAACAGATTCTCCTCCTCCCAAGCCCATGGGACCCCTGAGGAACAGATCCTCAAACGACCTTAAGAGTAAAAATAAATTGGTTTTTCTGGGCCAACTGTATGGCCTTAAACACCCAAAAGGAAAGTATAACCAAAGAGTAAAGGGGCCAATATAATTTCATAAGAGTCTGTATGTATAGCTAAAGGCTATATAACAAGCAACAATGCCAGATAGGAGATACCTTCTTTTGAGTTGCTGGCCAGGGTGGCCAAAGGGACTCCCAGATAGTAACCCAGCACAGAACTGGCAAAATGAACAGCAGACCGCAAGCTTATCTAAAGGAATATTGACAACTGATTGCTGCTAGATGAGGAACAGCTGACCCTCCTAAAACAAAGACCTCTAGATAGGCTGACTAGATTCACCAGAAGGGGAAGTGGTGGGGAATGGCTGTGGGTGCCGACAACACGGCAGACAGTAGCAGGGATATCAGAGTATAAGGGCTCTACTGGGGGGAAGGGGGCTATGGGAGGGTGCTATCTGGGAAGTGAATGTATAGTTGAATAAGATGGTTTGGGATGTTCTGTGTGATACACACACACAGACAAAAAAAATCAACAAATTTAAAAATGTGTCATATTTGAGGAGGAAGCATGGAAATTTACGTCATGTTAATTAGTAGAGGTGATAAACATTACCATTGAAATCTACCCGATGACTTTATAGACATACACAGGCACCAAGGATCCAAGTGCAACCAATTATGACTAGTAATAATCAGACACATACAGATTAGAGACATATGCGCCAACATCTCAGTGTTAGTAGCAAAAAAATGAGTCTTTCTGCAAGGAACAATATATTCTAAAATGAAATGGAGATATTTTTTAAAGGTTAAAAACTCATTCAATTTTATGTCTTACAGGGCTTATACTGAGTTCAATATTGTATAACTGTATCAATTCAACTGTGAACCTAGAAACTTGCACCCACTTATGAAAGAGATGTACTCTTGCTCTGGAGTATGTTACTGAATATGTTAAAGGGGTAGTGAAATACTTCCTCCAATCATGTAGCTATTAAAAATTAAATAAAATGATTAAAAAACAATAATTCTTCAATGCATAAAAATTTGCCTCTTAATAATTAGTAGATGTGAAAAACATTACCATTGAAATCATCCCAGCATTCAGGAGGCAGAGGCAGGTGGATCCCTATGAGTTCAAGGCCAGCCTGGTCTACATAGTGAGTTTCGGGACAGCTGGGGCTACAGGGAGACCCTGTCTCAAAAAGACAAAACAAAAGTTTTTATCTATGAAACAGCATATTTTAAAATGAAAAGGAAATTTTTAAAGGTTAAAACCTCATTTAATTTTATGTCTTATAGGGTGTATACTGAGTACAATATTGTATAACTGTAATAACACAACTGTAAACCTAAAAATTTACAGCCAATTTTGAAAGAGATGCGTCTTAGCTCAGGAAATTGTTATTGAATATGTCAATGCTGTTGTAATTAAATGCTTCTTCTAAGTATGTGGTTATTAAATAAATAATTTTAAAAAACATTTTAATTAGCTGGGCATAGTCCCAGCACCTGGGAGGCAGAGGTAGGCAGAGCTCTGAGTTCAAAGCTAGCCTGGTCTACATAGAGAGTTCCAGTCCAGGTGGAGCTACAGGGAGACCTGGTCTCATAAAGACAAAAAAACCCAAACCAAACCAACCAACCAACCAACCAACCAAACCAACAAACATTTTAAATTAATTCTTTGAGGATTTCATCCATTATTATGTATATTTTTAATTTTATTTATTATTTTTATTTTATGTGTATGTGTATATTGCTTGCATGTAGGTAAGTGCACCCATGTCGTGCAATGCCCATGGAGGTCAGAAGAGGCTGTCAGATCCCCTGGGACTGGAGTTATGACAGTTGTTACCTGCCATGTGGGTGCTGGGATTTGAACCCTGGTCTTCTTCAATAACAACCAGTGTTCTTAAGCACTGAGCCATCTCTCCAGCCCCTATTCATCATATTTTTATCATATTCACCCCCTCCAACTCCTCCCAGGTCCACACCCCTTCCTACCTACCCAATTTTGGATCATCATTTTTCTTTTTAAACAAATTGAGTCCATTTGTGCTGCCCATATACTCTTGGATGTGTGAACATCCACTGGAGGGTAGCCAACCAGGGGCCGCACTCTCAAAGAAAACTAACTCTCCTTTACTACCCAGCTGCTCCCAACTGCCAGTAGCTCCTCAGCTTAAGGTAGGACTTTGTTCTCAACCCCCACTCCCAACTCCATCCTGGAATTTTGTCTGGCTTGAGTTTGTACAGGTCTTGTGCATGCTGTCACAAACACTGTGCGTTCATATGTGCAGCAGTCCTGTTGTGTCTAGAAAATGTTGCTTTGTTGTAGTCCTCTACCACCTCTGGCTCTTATAATCTTTTCATCCCATCTTCCATGAGGATCCCTGAGCCTTGGGAGGAGGGAGTGTGATATAGATGTCCCATTTAGGGCTGAGCACATCACAGTCTCTTATTCTCTGTGCCTTGATCAGTTGTGGGTCTCTGCATTAATTGCCCTCTTCTGCAAAAAGAAGCTTCTATACGGTTTGAGAGATGCACTAGTCTAAGGATATAACTTGTACAGGAGGGAATGTAGGGAGAGATAACTAACAGTAAAGATCTGTTGAAAACGTCATAGGAAAACATACTGTAGACATTTCCTAAATATACATATTCATATATAAAAGAGCTTAAACTGAGTTACCCTGTGAGGAGTGACAGTGCTCCTTCTAGTCACCACAGGCTAACAAATAAAAATGCCTGGTTTTAGGAATGGGTTATCTGTTTTGGAGTTGTTGGCAAGTGGGGTCACATAGATTCCCAAACGTTGTAGGCTTTTACCACTGATCTTGGTTACCCTCTGGAACTCAACAACAAGACCCTATTACCGAAGACACCACACACCAGAATCATAGAACATGGAAACAACAAGCTGGTCCTGACCTGGAAGCTTCATCCCTACTGTTTAGCTTTCATAGTGCTGGAAGGTACTATTATGCAACCAGAGGAGAAAAATAACTATCAATATTATCCAGATGTGAATCCTGTGAGCCTGGCAAGATATGCCCACTGGTGCAACAGTGGCATGAATGTCATGGGAATAACTAACCACTTTCTGATTGAATTTATGGCAAGTGCCACAAGGTGGAATCCATAATGTCGCACCATTATTGGGGGTAAGAACCTATGACTAGACAGGTCATGGCCTGTAGGGGAGAACTTACTACTATTATTATGCTAAATAGACATAGCTTTATGTCTATGCAAAAACCAACACCTTGTTTTTTGAGACAGGGTCTCTTACTGGGACCTGGGGCTTGCCAGTTAGACTAGGCTGATTGACCAGAAAACCCAAGGATCCTTTGTCTTCACCTCTGCAGTGTTAGTATTAAAAGCATATGCCACCATACCTAGATTTTTTTTATGTGGGTGCTGGGGATCAAACTCAGGTGCCATACTTGTGTGGCAAGCACTTTACAGATTGAGCTACCTATTCAATCCTTTAACTATCATACTGAAACATTACTTTTTGTCCTGCCAATTTTTCTCTTCCCTTGGACATCTTGACAGGAGGATTTACATCTTAGAAATCATCCAGGTGGAGATAGGAGCTAGATAGTTGATTACTAATTTCTGGAACTCAAAGAAAAGATCCCAGGTGGACACAGAAAGTTGGAGTCCCCAGCCTTGAATGACATTGAAACCATGGGAATGGGTTGATCTCCCAAGGAGATACTTTTGGGGATTAGGGGAGAATGTTGCTATAACTCAACTCACAAAGTCATTTCAATTCTTCCCAGCTGAGCTCTGCTCCCCACCTCATCACACTTAGTTGTTGAAGTCTTCACTTGCTCAGATTTGCAGCTTATGGTGCAGAATATCTTAGTATCCTTCAAATGTAATTTTTAAGTCTGTTTGGTGATTTCTCTCTTGCTAATTATGCTTTAGTTGCAAATGTCTAGAAAGTCTTTTTTATTTGTCTTTGGCAGTCAGACTGATTGGGCCTCTCAAACATCTCTCTTTTATTCTGTTACCCTCACCCCCTCTATTTTCTCCTGCCTCCATCTCTTTCCTTGTCTGATCTAAACTCCAGAAGAAAGTTGTACAAGGGCACCAGCATCTCAGGATGTGGGGACGCAATAAGGCCAAGTAGGCAATTCTTTCTCAGGACCATGGTCAGCAGCACAGCTCACTGTCCTGCTATCCACTCCTCTCCTTGCTTGCTGTGTAGATGGCTCCTGATTTAATGATGGCTCAAATTATGATTTTTTTGACTGGACAATTGTGCTAAAATGATATACTTTCAATAGAGACCATAGTGCAAAATTTAAATTTTGGTCTGCTCTCAAACTAGCAATAGTCTCATACTACAACTCTCAAGTCAGTCATGACCTCATCAGGCAAACAAACTATACGCTGCATGTGCTGTGCCATATCCTGTCCCTGTAGCTTCCCCACCAGCCAGTATTTTATTTTGATTCAATGCATTAAGCTCTTCATTTTCAGACCAGTATGCAGTAAGTTACATATTCAACACGGCTTTGTATTAGATTATTTTTTCTACTGTAGGCTAATGTAAGTAAGTCTAAGGTGGGCTCAGCTAGGCTATGAGCCTGGGTAGGTTAGATGATTAAATGCACTTTTGACTTACGGTATTTCCAATTTATGATGGGTTCACTGTGAAGTAAGACCATTGTAAGTCAAGGAGGAACTGTGCTTTGAGTCGCTATCTTTGTCTCCTAATCTTATTTACTGTTTCTGCATTTCTAGAGCAAGCAGTGTCTATGTGGGTGAACTATGCTCTCAAATTTTAAAAAATTGGTTTATTTATATTTATTTTATGTGTATGGGTGTTTTGCCTGCATGCATATACATGTGCTCATGTTGTACAATGCTTGAGGAGGCCAGAAGAGGTCACTGGATCCCCTGGAACTGGAGTTATAGATGGTTGTTAGCTGCCATGTAGGTGCTGGGAACCAAACTCAGGTCCTCTGCAAGAGCAGCCAGTATTCTTAACCACCAAACCATCTCTCCAGTCACTGCTTTTAAATCTTTGGCTCTTATTCCTGCCTTCTGTCACCTCTTTCTTGATCTTCATCAAAAGTTCAAGAAAAGTTGGACATGAGTTACCCTCACCCACTGAAAGGAATTGATAGATTGGGAAAACTATGTTTAAGGGTACACATTTAAGAATGTGATGTTTATCCAAGGGAAACTTATTTCTCTATATTTCCCTATAGGTCTTCAGTTTGTGTGAGAGAGAAATTGACAAAGACTCTTGGAGAGGGATACACATGGGTAGATTACCAGTGAAAGGGAAAAATTCCAAGAGACATCATTTTCAAATAAATTTATCAAGGAAGGACCATAACCCAGCTACAAGGAGAGCTGAGCAAACAACTCGAGAAGAATCTGTGAGATCTAAAAGCTGTTCATAGTCCCACAGAGGGATGGAGGTTGACAGGCTGAGGTCCCTGAGAGCATGTACACTTCCTTGAATCCGAGAAGCATGGTGCCTCAGAGAATGTGCTCAAGGATGCTCCAGCTCTGAGGCTGTGGGATGATGCCAGCTGCTCTCAGCATTGCAAGAGAGCTCCCTACTCCATTTCTACATCCTAAATTTGAATACTTTCTTGCCTATTTCCAAATCACTGCTTTCCCCCACAATAAAATAAGAATAACTATTGGGGGGCATAGGAGATAGCTCAGCCAGTAAACTGCTTGCCTTGTAAGTATGAAGACCTCATTTTAAATCCATATTTAAAAAGCACCTGGACATAGTGCTGTGTTTTTAAAACCAATGCTAGGGGGACAGAGACAGGCAAACCCCTGGGGTTTACTAGCTGGTCAGCCTAGTCTAGTAGGCAAGCTCTAGGCCAGTGAAAGTCTCTGTCTCAAAAACAAGGTGTCTGATGTTTGTGAGGAATGACACCCAATGTTGTCATCTGGCTTCCACATTCACATGCATGCATATGCACACACATGTAGACATAAACACACACATAATTAAAAATAAAAAGATAAGTCCCTTCTCTGGTTTAAATGAGTTACTGACTTTGTATAAGATTCGAATTCAACCTCAGCCTTTGAAATTACACCTGAATTGGCTCCTGTGCCTCTTGGACACCACTATATGCCACGTTTCCCTCTCATTTGCAGCTCTCAAAACACACTGATTGCGCTGTTTTAAAACATACCGAGCTCTCTCCTGCCTTCAGGCATTTTTACCCACCATTTCTGAATCCCATCCCTTCATTCCCCTCTCTCACACTCACCCTTAAGGTCTTTGCTCAAATGTTAGCTTGCTAGAGGACCTTTGTGGACCACTCCCTCTATGACAACCTCCTTCCCTTCCTTTCTCTTGCTTCATCTGGCTCTTCCTTCCAAATGCCTATTATGGTCGATAAATGCATTATTTATTCTCTAGTTACTTGATGAGGTCGTGTTGCCCCGTTCTAGCTGGACGGCTAACTCTGTGTGCAGAAACACTGCCTGTTACATGTTCAGTAATCAAATACTTGTTGAATAAATGAGTTAATATTCCCAGAATTACACTATCCAGAGCCATTTCAAAATTAATTTTCTCTTTTCTTGTTCAAATGATTTTCTACCATACCTGTTATTGATTCTCATGGTAAGAGAAAGCAAAGGATTAAATGCCCAATATTATATTCTGTATAAAATTTGAAAGCTCTATATTTAGAAAAAGTTGGCAAATACCAGCTCTTAAGTTCAATTAAATTCTGGCATGGTACATACACTAATGGAGACAGTAAGTTATAGGTAATATCTGGACAGGTAGTTTCTGCCCATTTGTATTATAGATGTCTGTAAATAAGCAGGCAGTTCTTAGAGAATAAGACATAGCAAATAAAATTTAGTAGATTGAAGAAGACTGACTCTCAGCTAACCTGGCTCAGACTCTTTATTGTGAAGAGTATTGATCATAGATCCAATTTGATGTGCCCAGTTCTATCTTCAGGGAGCAGCTGTGTAAATGTCTTGAGAAAGCCAACTTTATGATAAACTAGACTTATACCAAAATTTGTCCAATGTGAGGAAATAACAAATAAAGATTGTGATCTCCTAGGCCTGTGAAAACAACTGTCAAGGTCATGATCACATTACATATATCTAATTCTGCATTTGACCCTGAACATTTACAACATCTTCCTTTTCATTAATATTTTATAGGTGAGTGTATGAAGTAATGGGTTTCATTGTGGCATTTTCATGTTTGTGACATTATACTTTATTCTAATTTGTCCAGTAATTTCACTGTAGTAAGTTATGAGACCCAAAGAAATTTGTTAAAAATGATACTACTAATTTAATGTTCATCCGATTTTTAAAAATCAATATGTAGTAAACTTGACTCGTGTATAATTCTAGGACTTTTAAAAATTATTTTATTTATTATTTTTATTTTATGTGTATGAGTGTATTGCCTGCATATATGCAAGTGTACCTGTGTTGTGCAATGCTTGTGGAGGTCAGAAGAGGGCATTGGATCTCTTGGAACTACAGTTGTTAGCCACCATGTGGGTGCTGGGAATCAAACCTGGGTCCTTAGCAAGAGCAGCCAGTGCTCTTAACCACTGAGTCATCTCTCCAGCCCCTCTAGGAGTTCTAATACAAGTTTTTAATACATTTTTGTTGCAAGACATAGAGAAATCAAGCTGGAAGTGACCTGGAACCTTCCTCCTCGAGGGCTAGTTTCATAGTGATGGAAGATGATATGCAGGCCACTAATCAAGAAAAGTCATCTTACCCAGCAGTGGACCCTGCATGCCATGATACTGACTTGCTGGGCAAAATGTGCCCACTGGTACAATACTGGCATGAATGTTATGGGGGTAACCAGTGACTTTCTGATTGAATTTGAGGCTTACTCTACTGGAGAGTATTTATGCCTGGTACTGTAAATTTTGTTAAAAGTCCATGGCTTGGCATGTGGTTGTGAGTCAGCCACATGTCTGACCTCCATGCAGGCTCTAAACCTGCTTGGCTCCATGGCTTGCTTTTCTTCTTCCCATCACTCTCCTCCTCAAGGCCGTTGCCAAGATTACCAGCTTGCCTGCCCTGAGGAATTTTCTTTAATATTCTAATAAAATTGTAAAAGCTTCAAAAAAAAAGTCCTTGGCTTGGGAGATCATAGGCTGGGGGCGGGGGACTGCTACCATTGTTTTGCTAAATTGACATGCTGTTAAATTGCCTTCTAAATATTTATGTTTGTCCGTGTAGATTAGCACTGCTCTGAACTTGATCAGAGAAGCTTCTTTTTGTAGTGAGCAGCTGTTAATGCAGAGACTGATCAAAGTACTGAGAATAAGTGACTGTTGAGTGTTCATTCCCAAATGGGACATCTATTCACCCCATTCCTCAAGGCCCAAGGAACATATTAGAAGAGGAGGCAGAAAGAATGTAAGAGCCAGAGGGTGTGGAGAAGTGCTGTGAAATGCTGTCTCTGGACATGGCATTGCACTCATGAGTTCATAGCAGCTGTGGTTACCTGCATAAGACCTTTACAATATCAAGTCTGTCAATGTTCCATCACCGGTGAGGGGGTGGGCTCAGGAGACTATCCCTAACTAGCTGAGGCACTATTAGCAGTTAAAGGCTGTGAGGGTTGAGGAGTCATTTTGCTTCAGGGCGTAAGCCAATGTTAAGTTACACGCTACCCAGCAACTAATCACATACCCATGTACATGCAACAACTCTAATTAAACTCAGTGAGTTATTTAAAAAAATAAAAAGACATAAATGTAGGAGGGAGGCCTGTTGGGAAGAAGGGTTCCAGAGGAAGTGGGAAGGAGTTAACAGAGGGGAATGGGTATGTGTATGATTAAAATTCACTGTATACATAGATGAACTTGTCAAAGAATAAATAAAAACTTTTTTTTTGGTCTTTTTGATATAGGGTCTCCCTGTAGTCCCAGCTGTCCTGGAACTCACTATGTAGACTAGGCTGCCCTTGAACTCACAGAGATCCACCTGCCTCTGTCTCCTGAGTGCTGGGATTAAAGGCGTGTGCCACCAAAAATGTGTAACTGTAACCTGGTGTGGTGGCACACTCCTTTAATCCCAATACTCAGGAGGCAGAGACAGGTTGATCTCTGTGAGATTGAGGCCAGCCTGGTCTACATAGTGAGTTCCAGGCCACATGGGGCTACAGGGAGACCCTGTCTCATAAAAAGAGGTAACTACTCCCACAGTCAGCACAAAGCAGTAGCATCACAAAAGGCACTTAGTTTTTGGTCATAGCCTCTTTCTGTTCTGGCCCCAATAACCACTGATCTGATCTGTTTACCACCATGGTTCTATCTTTTGGAGAAGGCCATATAACTGGAGTAAGACAGAACACAACTTTTAGACTGGCTTTTGCATTGTTTCTATTAGCATAAGACCTTGGAGATTTGTTTAATATGCTGTTTGGATCAATAATTTGTTCCTTTGTTTTTAATTTTTTAAAAAATATTTTTTTCATTTATTTTTATTTTATTTTATTTTATGTGTATGAGTGTATTGCCTGCATGTATGTGAGTGCCCCCGTGTTGTGCAATGTCCCGGAGGTCAGAAGAGGGCTTTGGATTCCCCTGGAACTGGAGTTAAGGATGGTTCATAGCTGCCATGTGGGTGCAGGGAATCAAGCTGCAAGAGCAGTTAGTGCTCTTAACTGCTGACCAGTCTCTCCAGCTCCCTGTTTTTAATTTAAAAAAATATTTTATTTACTTTTAGTTTATGTGCGCCATGTATGTGCAGTGTCTGTAGAGGCCAGAAGAAGGTGTTGGATTCCCTGGAACTGGAGTTACAGGAAGTTGTGAGCCATCATGCAAGTACTGGGAAACAAACCTGGTCCTCTGCAAGAGCAGCCAGTGCCCTTAACCGCTGAGCCGTCTCTCCAGTCCCTAGTTTGTTTCTTCTTGCTGCTGACGAGTATTCCTTTGCACACGTGTGCCACAGTTCATTTGTCTTTCCACTCATTCAGAGATAATTGATTGCTTCTAGCTTTAGGTGATTATGAAGAGAATCAATATTAATACTTGTGTGCAGGGTTTTTAGTGAATATATGTTTTGCTTCACTACAGTAAATGTGGGATTGCTGTATCATCTGGTAAGTGTATGTTTAACTGTGTAAGAAACTAACAAAAATATTTTCCAGAAAAGCTGTACCATTTTAAATTCTTATAATAGTGTATGAGAGCTTCAGTTGACCCACATCTTTGTCAGCACTTTTAACTGGCAGCATTGTTAGTTATAGTCACTCATATGTGTCTGTTGGTATCTATTTGTGGTTTTACTGTGCACCTGAGTGATGACTGCTGTTGTTAAACTTCTGTCATTTGCCATCCATATATCTATTTTAGTGAAATACCTATTTAAGTCTTTCACCCATTTTATTTTTTTCATGCATAGCAAACATTTTGTTTATTATTTATTCATCCATTCGTTCATATATTAGTCAGGGATTCGTTAAGTGTACCCATCAGTCAGCTGATAAAAACAGCTGCCGTTTTCTCTGCCCCTCCTGGAGTTAATCTAATAACCTAAAAGGGAAAGCTTAAATTCATGAACTTTTAGTAGGTATGGTATAGCAGGAGAGTCTAACAGAAAATGTAGGAAAGTGTTCTGAGCTAGATCGTTTCAGTTTGCTTTGACCCATTATAAACTTGAGTTATTTATTTTCGTTCTACGCTGGACAGCTTTAGTGGTCAACTTGACACACCTGGGTGGAGGGAGCCTCGACTGATGAATTTCCTCCATTGGACTGGCCTGTGGCCATGTCTCTGGGGTACCATCTTGATTACTGAGTGATGTGGGAGGGCCCAGCCCATTCTGGGTAGTGCCACCCCTGGGCAGGAGGGCCTATGTTGTATAAGAAAGCAAGTTGGGCATGGGTCAAAGGAGCAAGCCAGTGAGCAGTGTTCCTCCATGGCCTGTGCTCCAGCTCCTGCCTCCAGGTTCCTGTGCTGAATTCCTACCTTGGGCTCCCTCAGTGATGAACTGTGACCTGGGAGATGTAAGTCGAATAAACCCTTTCCTCCCCAAGTTGGTATTGATCAGAGTGTTTTGTTATAGCCATGGAGAAACAAACTAGAACACTTCCTGTTGCATTTCAAGAGTTCTTTATATATTTTGTGTAAAAGTCTTTGGTCAGATATGTGACTTGCAAATATTTTTTCCAAGTGTTCATCTTAACATTTTTATTTTGGTATACCTTCCAATCCATAAAATGGTGTATTAGTTTGCTTTGGCTGCTGTAAGAAAATATATTCAAATATATTCACTGAATGGCTTAAGCAATAGATACTTTTTTTTTTTTTTCTTCACAGTTCTGGAGACTCCATGGCCAAGATAAGGTGCTGTCAGAATTCAGGTCTGATGGGAACAGATGGCTGCTTTCTCATTGAGTCCCTAATAATCTCTAATTTCATTTTTTCCTGGTATAAATATGTGTATGTATGCATGAGTTTGTGCATGCATGTGTGTGAGAGAGAGAGAGAGAGAGAGAGAGAGAGAGAGAGAGAGAGAAAAACACATTTTCTGGTGTCTCTTTTTACAAGAACACTATCGTATTAATTAGATCAGGGCCTTATTCCTATGATTTTATTAACAATTTTCTTTCTTAGAGACCCTCATCCCTAAATACGGCCACTCTAGGGAGAAGGGCTTCAAAAATGGATTTGGTGGGTTCCAAGAGACTCAGCCCTTAACCTGTGGTATGTCTCTTCTGTGCAGGCTTTTTAAAATGTCTTCCATTAGCATTTTGCCTTTTTTTGTATAAACCCTATACATATCTTGCTAGATTTCTAGTTATATATTCACTTTGGAAACTCATAAAAACTGCTTTATCTTTAATTTTCACTGTGATGTGTACAAGAATGACTAGGTACTGTGAAACAACCTTGTTAAAGTCATATTAACTGGCTGTTTTTCCCCCTGTTGGTAGTCGTGTGATCTGTGGCTAGAGATAATTTCATCCTTTCTCTTCTCCTCTGTATGTCCATTATTTCTTTCATGGTGGAGGCCCTGATGAGACTTCCTGACACTGACCTGGCAAGCATGGACATCCTTGCTTTGTTTTCTGTTTTAGCTGGACAATAGCATGCGTCGTTAAGTACTGTCTTTTCTGTTTTGTTTGTTTTTTAATAGATGTCTGTAATCAGGTTGAGGAAGTTTCTTCTGCTATTGTTTTGGTAGTGTTTATCTTCAAAAGTTCATGTACTGGAAGTTTGGTCCAAGTATAATGATACTGAGAGACAGAGAAAGCTTCACAAGGAAAGGTGGGAATTATATCAAGAGAGCTCCAGCCTTGGAAGTTAATGACTGTCTAGAGGGACTGGGTTAGGTCTCGAGGGACTGGACTGAATACTATGAAAGTGGACTGTTAGTAAGAGATTCTGGCTTTCTATGCTCTCTCTCGCTTCGTCTCTTGCCGTGTGATCTTTCTGTTGCATGAAATTTGACTGTGTGCTGTGAGACTCTCACCAGAACCTGATGTTGTTATCATGGCTCTTGGATCTTCAGAACTGTGAAGTCTTTTTGTTGCAATTACGTGGCCTAAGTATTTTGTTATGGTAACACAAAACATACCAAGACACCATCTACACCTAGTTTATGAGGGTTTTTATTACTGTGGATTTTTTTCACATACATTTTCTGTACAAATTCATATGATTATTTGAAATTTATTAATTAGAATTTTAATATGGTAGATTGCATGACTGAATGTCAGATGTGGACCAGCTTTGCATTTCTGGGGTATGCATCACTTGGTTGTGGTATGCTGTTCTTTTTATATATTGCTGGATTCAGCTTACTGATATTTTTGTTCAAGATTTTTGCATATATGTTAATGAGGGAATTTTGTCTTTAACTTTCTTTTGTTAAAGCATTTTTATTTGTAAATTTTAAAATATGTGTATCTATCTGTATGTGAATATATGCACATATATGTGAATATATGTGAGTACAGTGCCCATGGAGGACAGAAGAGGGCATCAGATCCCCCTGGAATTGGAGTTACAGGCAATTGTGAGCCACTGGATATGGCTGCTGTGAACCAAACTCAGGGCCTCTGCAAAAGCAGCAAGTGTACTTAATTCCTGAGTCATTTCTCCAACCTTTGTTGAAACTCTTGTCTGATTTGGTGTGAGGATACTGGTCCCTGACTTCTTAAAATGAACTGGGATGTGTTCTGTGCTCTCCTATTTTCTGAAAAAGATTTATATAATTCGTATGCCTTAATTTAAGACTATTTGGTAGATTCCGGGTGTGGTGGTACATGCCTTTAATCCCAGCACTTGGGAGGCAGAGGCAGGTAGATCTCTGTGAGTTCAAGGCCAGCCTGGTCTACATAGCAAGTTCCAGGTCAGCTAGGGTTAGAGGGAGACCATGTCTCAGAAAAAAACAAAAACAAAAAAAAAATAATAATAATAAAATTTGGTAGCATCCACCAGTGAAATTATCTGGACTTGAAGACTGATTTTCCAGAAGATATTTAATTGCTAATTAAATTTATTTGATAGTTTTAGAACTATTTGAATTATCTATTTCATCTTGGGTGATTTTTTTAATTTTTAAAAATATTTTATTTATTATTTTTGTTTTATGCATATGAGTGTATTGCCTACATGTGTGTGAGTGTATCCATGTTGTGCAGTGCCTGCAGAGGTCAGAAGAGGGCATCAGAGCCCCTGAAACTGGAGTTATGGACTGTTGTTAGCTGTCATGTGGGTACTGGGAATTGAACCTGGGTCCTCTGTAAGAGCAGTCAGTGCTCTTGACTACTGAGTCATCTCTCCAGGCTCCAAGGGTGAATTTTTTTTTTAGTACATATTTTTGAGGAATTTTCTCATTTCATCTCAGTTATCAGGTTTTTGTGTGGGTTGTTTGTAGTACTCCTGTAATTGCTTTTTAAATTTTCTGTGTAGTAACCTCTTTCAAACTTTATATTGTAACTTATGTATCTTTTTTCTTGTCCATTCTGCTAGAGGTTAATTTTTATTAATCTTTTCAAAGAACGAGCAATTTGTTTCAATAACTTTCTATATTTTTCCTTTATCAGTTTCATGAGTTACTAATCTTTACTACTTCTTTCTTTTCACTCGCTTTGGGTTTTTTTTGCTATTCTTGTAGTTGGTTAAGATGGAGCTTTAGATTATCTATTTGAAAGATTTCTTCCACTATAAATATTTTTAATTTTTTTTGAGAATTTAATACACATATACAATGTATTTTGACCTTACTGTACCCACATTCCCCCTCCAATTCCCTGTGGATGCTCCCAAACACATCTTCCCTTCTAACTTCACATCCGTGTACACACACACACACACACACACACACACACACACACCAAGGACTGTATTTTAAGGCTATAAATTTCCCCAACCAAGCACTACATTTTTTTTTGTATTTGATTTTCATCATCTTTCATTCAAAAACTAAAAAAAAAGTTTTCCTTGAGAATTCAGCTTTGAAAGATGGATAATTTGGAAGTATATTGTTTAGTTTTCAAATGTTTCAGATTTTTTTCCATTATCTTTTTATTACTGATTTCTAGCTTAGTTTTATTGTGGTCAGGGACCATACTATGTATGGTTTCAATTCATTTTATTTCTGAACTTTATTTTATGCCCCAGGAGATGGTGGACGTCCCATGTTCTGAGATTGTTGTGTAGGTGTTTCTATGTACCTACTAGACCTAGTTGATTGCTGTTGGGGCTTCTTTCTTTACTAATTTATCGTCTATTAACTTTAATATAGAGAGGAGTATTGAAGTCTCCAAACATAGCCGTGATTTTTTCTCTTTCTCTTCTTGGTTCTTCCAGTTGAACTATTTTGAGGCTTGTGTACATGGGAAGGAATGTCTGTGGCGGTGGATTGACCTTTTTTGTCATTACAAAATATCCTTTTATCTCTGGTCATTTTCTTGGCTATGAAGTTACCCATATGATATTAATAGAGCACTTTATAACACTGGTTTTTTCCTTTATTGCTCATTGTTTCTTCTGGGATATTTGAATATCTTTAGTATTGAGACTTATTTTTGGAGATGGTGACATTGCTTGAAATTTTGACGCAGAAAATACTGTTTCTGTTTCACTCTTATGTGTATTCTTAGGTTTTTGTACATTTCATACAATAGATCTTCATCATGTGTAGACCCCCTCCCCATCTGCATCCTCCATAGCCCCACCCATGGATTGCATGCATTCTGTCATATATGTCAAGGCCTATCCAGACAAGCTTTTTGTACCCAGATGTCCCTCAGTGCAAGTTTGTCCACTGGAGTCTAGGTCAGCTTATCTAGAGTCTAGCCCTTAAAGACGATCAACTCTCCCTCACCCTGCAATGATCAGTTGCCAATTGTTCCTTGGCTAAGCTTGGGGCCTGCTGCTCATTTCCTCAGTTCTATGCCAGGTTTTTGTCTGATTAAGTCAGCATGGATCTTGTACATGCTGTCACCATTGCTGCAAGTTCCTAGAGGCCTGAAAGCCTGTTTCCTTGTGTTCATGCACCAAACCTAGCTTTTACAATCTTTCTGCCCCCTCTTCCACAATGGTCCCTGAGCTGCAGGTGGGTGAGGTTTAATACAGGAGTTCTATCCAGGGACATGCACTCTGCAGTCTCTTATTCTCTACATCTTGGTCAGTTGTGGCCTTCTGTGTGCATCACACTCTGTTGCATTAGTGTTCTATCCCTTGTCCTACTATGTTCCATAAGCCTTAGGTCTAGAGGTTCCACTGTAGATGTGTCACTTAGGGCTGAGCATCTCTCAGACACATAGTCTCTGTGTGTGACCAGTTGTGAAACTCTGTAATAGCCTCTATCAGCTGCAAAAAGACGTGCCTTCATGTTCAGATGTTGTATACGTATTTTTCAGTAGGTTTTTGAGTTAAGCTTCTTTGATGAGTGGTGTATGGTATACTTGTCTATAAGTATAAAGATTCATATTTAGCAGACAATAAGAAATTTCATTTGTCTAGAGATAAGACAGAGATAGGGTCTTCTCTAGGATCTATGATCTCTCCAGCCATGTGTATTTGGCTATGTTTACAGTGCCACCCATGAGTTCTCTCCCATTGAGAGGCCTCTAAGTCCTATTAGATAGCTGTTGATTACCCCCAAGGTAAAAGTGTCACCACTGCACCAATAGAGATAGTTTGCTGTGCCAGTCACTGTGGTTATTAGGCTTTAGAGCTGGATTGGACCATTGTTTGGCTTTCTCCCTTAGTAGCTTGCATAGTATCTTCTAGAACTATGACAGCTAGTCTTCAGAGAGGAGGCTTCCAGGTTGGTTTCAGTTGCAGCTCCATTGCTCCATGTCCTGTGTCTCAAGTATGCTGTCTTCTGCAATAAGGTCTTACCTTCAGGTTCTGGGACGTAATCAAAGGGTGTGGCAACAGCCTGTGTTATTTTGTGACTCTCTTAGACTACCCTGACCAACAACTCAAAGGGAGGTTTCTCCTGTCTGGTACTGTGTTTCTTGTTATATAGCCTTCAAGTGCACATTTATGTTCAGATATTGTATATGTATTTTTCAGTAGGTGTGCTGGATAGTTTAAGTGTCAACTTGACACACCTGGGTTGAGGGAGCCTCATTTGGGGAATTTCCTCCATAGGACTGGCCTGTGGCCATGTCTGTGGGGCATCTTCTTGATTGTTAAGTGATGTGGAAGGGCCCAGCCCACTGTAGGTGGTGCCATCCCTGACTATTTTACATAAGAAAGCAGGCTGAGCAGGGGCTAGGGGAGCAAGTCAGTAAGCAGAGTTCCTCCATGGCCTGTGCTCCAGCTCTTGCCTCCAGGTTCCTGCCCTGAGTTCCTACTTTGGGCTCCCTGATGAACTGTGACCTGGGAGATGTAAGCCTAATAAACCCTTTCCTCCTCAAGTTGATATTGGTCAGAGTATTTTGTCACAACAATGGAGAAACAAACTAGGACAGAAATTGGTACCAGGAGTAGGGTATTGCTGTGACAGACCTGACCTTGGTGTTTTTCGGAGGATCGTGGAAGCGTTCAGAACTTTGGGCTGGAAAAGCCATTGAATGCTCAGAGTTTGTTGCTGTGGAGCTTGGTACAGTTATGCTGAAAGAGTTGTGAACAATGGAGGCCTGGCTTGTGAAGCTTCAAAGAGAAGCAGAGACTATCAGGGGTGTTTGTGTGATGTTTTGGATTAAGAATCTGTGGGTTCTGGTCAGCTGGGGCTGAAGAATCAGCTGTGATTAAGAAGGGACCAGAACCCGAAGTAAAACCTTTGCTTTACTGAGACAACTCATGCTGGTTAGCTGGGGCTGAAGAAGAGCTGTAAGTAACAAGAGATCAGCATCACTGAGATTGAAATCTTCTGGGAGGTATTTCCTCAGGGTCAGCACACAGAGGGGACCCCAACCTCCACCTCAAGCTGGAAGCAGGACTTGGTAATGTGGAAGAGTCTCCTGCATGGTTTTGGTGTTGAAAGCCTGAAGGGGTCACAGAGAGCAGCTGAGGGTGGCACTCTGAGAGGCCAGGAAAGGCCATAGGTAAAAGTGCAGCTTCAGTTTCAGTGAAGATCCCAGGGTTGAAGGGGACATGGAGAGAATCTGAGGCTTTGTTCCCCAAGGGGCAAGAAGAGGCCATTGGTGAAGGTGTAGCCTCAGTTTCAGTGGAGACCCCAGTTTTTTGGAGATGCCAAGACCATGGGACAACCACCAAGGACAGCAATAGGTGTGGAATGGAGCTGGTCTGGGTCTGTGAGACAAGCTGTGTGTGCTGTGGATGGCAGAGTCCGAGAAGTGGAGCTGCCAGAACCCTTTGGAGTCCATAAGATCGTGAGTGAATCCCAGATGTCCAGCCTTGAGCTACTTTGCTGGACTTTGGTTTTGCTTAGGTGTGCCTGATTCCTCCTTTTGAAATAAGACAGTATTTGTTTTGGATTTTACAGAAGCCCACCCACAGATAAGAGACTTTTAAAAGAGACTGTGGACTTTTAAGTGTTTGGATTTTTTAAGGATTTTAAGGTTGTACTGTCTTATTCTGTGATATTAACATCATATCTTGGGGATGATTGGAAAGGTTATGGTTTAATAGTGATGTGCCTGTATGTCAAGTTGACAAGGGGTTAGGATAGCTTTAGTGTCAACTTGACACACCTGGGTTGAGGGAGCCTCAATTGGGGAATTACCTCCACAGGACTGCCTGTGGCCATGTCTGTGGGGGCATCTACTTGATTGTTGAGTGATGTGGGAGGGCCCAGCCAACTGTGGGTGGTGCCATCCTTGGGCAGGAGAGCCTGTGTTGCATAAGAAAGCAGGCTGAGCAAGGGCCAGGAGAGTAATCCAGTAAGCAGAGTTCCTCCATGGCCTGTGCTCTAGCTCCTACCTCCAGGTTCCTGCCCTGAGTTTCTACTTTGGGCTCCCTGATGAACTGTGACCTGGGAGATGTAAGATAAATAAACCCTTTCTTCCCCAAGTTGATATTGGTCAGAATATTTTGTTACAACAATGGAGAAAAAAAACAGTAGGTTTTTCAGTTAATGCATTTCCCTCTTGTTTTCAATATCACCCAAGCTTTATTTATCTCTCTTCTTTCTCTCTCCCTATCTAACCTCCCTCCACCCTCTGCAGTTCATGTACCCTCATTTTCCCCTTGATAATGCTTGTCTCCTATTATCCCTGCCTCTTTTGAGTTCTTTCTTCCCCTTTACCCACATGGTTCTTTATATGTCCTTCCCTCCTCCTTTCCCAGTTGATTATCCCCATTTTTCCCATTTGCCCCTTGGTAACATCTGTTTCCTACTATCCCCCTCTCTCGGGCTCTTTCTTTCCCTTTACCTCCGTGGTTCCTTTCCATTTTCCTGGCTCCTGCAGTTACATCAGGATACATACTCACATATAAGGATTTGGTGCTAAGATCCACAAATGAGGGAGACCTGACATCAATTGTTTGTCTTAGTCTATGTTACTTCACTTAGTATAACAGTTTCTAGTTTCAATCTTTTACATTTGTGTGTGTGTGTGTGTGTGTGTGTGTGTGAGAGAGAGAGAGAGAGAGAGAGAGAAAGAGAGAGAGAGAGATTATGCACATAGTTTGGTGTCTATATGGAGGTCAGAGGACAACTTGCAGGAGTTGGTTCTCTCCTTCCGTGATGTAGGTCTCAGAAATTAGACTCAGGTTGTCAGTCTTGGTGGCAAGCACCTTTATCCACAGAGCCATCTTGCCAGCCCAGTTTCAACCCTTTTGAGATGATGATGATGATGATGATGATGATGATGATGATGGCTGAAGCAGCTATGATCCTGTGGATGTTGACATGTGCCTTCTCTGTGCTGAATTTATAATATACAGAGCAATCCTGCCAGGTTAAGAATTTCTCTTTTAATTTCACAGCTGTATAAAATGGAAACCTAATATACTTAAATATTTTGCTCAAGAAGGTCTCCTTAATGATTGTGAGGCAAGTCAGGAGGCAAACCCCCATCTTGATCCAAGGCCTATGCTTTCCCATGTATCTTTGATACATATGGCTTCAAGATACTAATTGTCATAGTTCAGTCTATTAAATTATCTGTTGAAATGATCTGTGTAAAACATATTTGATTGATTGATTGTGTATGTCTGTGTATATAGTATGTCAGAGGACAACTTGCTAGAGTTGACTCTCTCCTTCTACAATGTAGGATATAGGGATTGAACTCAGGTTGTCAGGTTTGGCAGCAAGTTCCTTATCCACTGAGCCATGGTGCCAGGTCTAAAACATATTTTTTTGAGCCAGTGTCTCACTATGTAGCCCTGAATGGCCTGGAACTTGCTACATAGAACAAGGTTAGCCTTGAACTCACAGACATCCACCTGCCTCTGCCTCCTGCTTTCTGGGGATTAAAGGCACATGCCACCATGTGTGTCAGTCTCTGAAATACATTTTGAATTGATAGATAATCTACTTTCTCTCAGCCTGATGGCTCATAAGGGAAAGAACATCCTCCCTCCCCCCACTGTGGCCAGAAAACTCACAGGTCGCAACATTGGTTAGGATTCCCTCCTGGTCTGCCCTCAGCTTTAGGTAATTTCATGATACTCTTTTGGATCTGCTACAGACAGTTTAGTTATTCTTATTTGATTATTATTCCTTTCTTGTTGCTTCAAATGGTCTATCCCAATGTCTCTTGAGCCTCACTGTTAAACTGGGATTGTATACTGATGTGATGGTCTATTGTCTCAGGTTTTATTACATCATAAAACTCCATAAAGAACATATGGTGTCTATTTGATTTTGATGCTGTTAAGGCCTAGGACTCTGCCAGTGGCTGTTTTATTGTGCCTGGTGTATTTATCAAGTAAACAATGTCACCAAGAATCACCCACTTGCTGTTTATACTCTCGATTCAAGCTCCAAGAGGAACCACTGAGATGTTACAGTTACCTACCTTGTAAATTCTGCATTTTCTGAGTTATGCAGTAGAGATGGTCTATTAAGCCACTTAGATACCATGTATCGCTTTTATTTTGCTGGTGATAATTAGAAGATGGCTCATTTATCATGAGGCATATATTCAGATGTGATCATCTGAATGTATTCTGCCCTATTTAAAATAATGTTTTAAATGCTAACAGGGAGAAAGGAAACTAGAATTTTTGAATTTGTACTGAATAGAGTTATATTACATGTGCTACCTTCAGTGATCTCAATGACACTGAAAGGAAGGTACTTGTAACAAATTACTTCACAGAGGGTGAAGTTCATGATCAGATACATTAAGGAATTCATGCAGAGCTGTATAGGTGCCAATACCTGGTCCAAACTGCAGGACCTCAACCTATCATCACTTTAACTGAATATCTGCCATGCTTTCCCCATACTGGTTGTCAACATTCATCTTTGGAGAAACTAATTTTCTAGTTAATTTAGTACCCAACCCATAGTTTTACTTCCACTCCATATCCCCCATTTTACTCCCACTGGAGTAACCAACAGGTCAAAATAGTACAGTGATCAATAGCACAGACTTTGGAGCCAGACCACCTGGGTTCAAACTCTAGCTATGCTGTTTATCAGCTGTACAACAATGGGGAAATTATTTAATTTTTCTGTGCCTCAGTTTCCTCATTAGATCTGGGGGCATTACATTTATACTTACCTCAGAGGGCCATGGGAATTGAGTGAACTCTCATTTGTAAAGCTCTTAGAATAGTGCCTGGCACACTGCAGTTCTATACATATTTGCTTGTCAAATAAGTAACATTAATTTGTCATTTGTTGTGCATTGATGCATTGCTAAGCACTACAACTATAGTCCAAAATGTAAGGAGGGTTCTATTGCTAGCTCCCTTTATGAATGAGGACATCAAGGTTTATAAAGGATAGCAATGAGTCTGAGGTCATGCCAGTGGTAAGTTCATTGTGGTAAATCAAAACAATTATACGCTAGAATAGAAACCACTCACAGTTGTGTCCTAGAGATTATTATTGCTAACCTTAGGATTATTTTCATAGTGTCATGTACATAGTGTCACGGTACATTATTGAATGTACCGTGCTTTGTTTTATTTTATCTCTTAACATTATATTTTAACTTTTAAAAAATTATTATTATTATTGTCTTTTTGAGACAGGGTTTCCTGCAGCTCCTGCTGGCCTGGAACTAGCTATGTAGACCAGGCTGGAATTGATCTTACAGAGATCTGCTTGCCTCTGCCTCCCAAGTACTGGGATTAAAGGCATGTGCCACCATGCCCAGCTTATTTTAACTTTTTAATTGTTTTTTGTTAGTATTATGTTATCTTTAAGGTGCAGAATATTCCATTTTTTGAATCTGATACTATATTAATAACTGTTCTCTTGAATTTGACATAAATTTCCTTTCAATGTTTTTCTCTAATAAGTCATGCTGTAGTGAATGTCTTTGGGCTGTGTTTTGGATTTTTCTTCAGGATATATTTTTAGACTTGGAATTGCTGAACCGGATAATCAAGCATTTTAGTCTTCTTAATTCTAAACACTTATTAATGTATATTAATTGTATAAAATAATGAATTACATTGTGACATTTTCACACAAGAATATAACATATTTTGACTTTATTTTTTTGACAGCATCTCAGCATGTAGCTTGTGCTGAACTTGAACTCTCCGTTTTTCTGCCTCCGCCTGAGGAGTACTGAGGTTATAGCTGTGCGCCACTACACCTGGCTTTAAGTCTTTCAAGTGAACAAATGAACTAGAATCTTCAAAGGAATGTACAGAAGAAAACCAGAAGTGAGAAAAACTTAAAAACTAAAAAGAAAAAAATCTTGATTTTAATGTTTTTTATAAAAGAATTTTTGTTTCAGGGTAATTGCAGATCTACATGGATTGGCAATCAATAGTCCTGAGAGATTCGGTTGCCTTTCCTTCCCTCTCTCCAGTGGGAACACCCTCAAAGTACAGTCCATGATGGTGGCCATCACACCTCATGAATGCAGTCAAGCCACGGTGCTTTCTTATCCCCACAAGGCATACTGTGGCAACACACAGCATCCCTGGCCCCTCCCACCATTGCTGACCCTTGGTAATCACTAATCTGCTTTCCATTTGTATAATTTTTCTCATATGGAGAACATTACATAAATGAATCACAGAACATGCAACCATTTAAAAAAAATTTTTAACAGTGCAATTCTCTGGAGAATCGTCTTAAGTAGTGGTGTGCATCAATCACTTGGTCTTTTATTGCTGAGTAGCATTTCATGTTACCAAACAGTGTGTTTAACCATCTGCCTGCTGGTGGACAACTGAATCATATCTAGTCTAGGGCTCTAATGAACCAAATTTCTGGTACCCAGGTTTTGCTTTGCACCACCTCGGCTCTCCTGCCTTAGCACAGGCGTTTCAGCCTTGGGGTGGGCGGCTCCTCAGTGCAGTCCCATTCTGCCAATTTCCCCGGAGCCCTATTGGAATCCACATACTTTTGCTCCTTCCAACTTCAGCTCTAGCTCTTGGGAAGCATTGCTGACTTGTTTCTAGGGTCTGGCCCTGAACACAACTTATACCATCTTGGGAGCAAGGAGCATTCTACAGCCCTACCTTTCAGGTGTGCCCTCAGTGATGACCCTCCACCACTGCTTGTCACCACAATCTGATGCCAGGCTGCCCTCAAAACTCATATTCAGTTCTCAGCTGGCATGCCTCTGGCCCTGGCCAAGTCTCAGAGAGGAGGAGCCGTTTCTCACCACCATCTACCCCATAGTGCTCTTTTAGCATCTGTGCAAGTTTCTCTCCAGCCATTCCAGACTCACTTCTCTTTAGCATCTCTTTTTACTCAGGGACTCAGGCTTTCTCTGTAGAGAGTGGGGGCATTCCTAAACATAGGGGATGGCAGGGCTTCATCAAGATTTTGTCAGGTTTGCTGATTCTCAGAAGCCATCTTAATGGTACATTCATTTTCACCTATGAAGACCAAGTAGGGTGTCTTTACATACTGTATCAACATTTATGAAATGAATGATTGCGAGAACAATGTATTTTCCGAAACCATCAGGGGAGATGTCCCCGTAACACAAATCCCTGCTGAATCCCAGTGCTCCAGCCTTCTGGAAAGTTGGCTCGCAATCCCTGCAGTCTTCTGGGCTGCTGATTTTCTAACCATATCTTTACACCTGTTTTATTTTACAATATTTATTGGGAAAGCCATTTTAGCTGCTTATTATAGTCAGATATCATCCTCGTTGAACCCTTTTCTTTGAATTATCCCTATGAGAAATATTTCTAACAGCGTCAGATGAAATCATCCAGACACTTTCCCTTGGCCAGCTGGATGAGACAGCCCTGTTCAGTTCCCTGGGCTTGAAAACAGAGCAGTTTGTGTTTTCAGTCCACTCCATGCAGCAAAGCTGCTGCTAATTTTCACACTGATAAATGGAGCTTTAACAAATTCTACCAAGTAAAAGAAACAGGGAATTTACAACTGTGTTTTCAGTAAATGAAATGACATAATGTAGTGCCTAGCACACAGCAAGCTATTAGTGAAAGAAGTTTCTGTGACACTGGATGGCACCACTAGTGACCGTGGTGGAGAAATTACACCAAACCAAGAGGGTCAATGGTCAGGAGAACATTTGCAAAATTTAGCAGAGAATAAGGTCATGTGAATAATTAAGTTAGGAAGAAGAAAATGATGTTGAAAAAAGACCACTTAAAAGGAAATTAAAAGGATGAGTATAGAGTTAGGAAATGGCTAGAAAGCTAAATGGGCAATACACATTTCATAACAGGGAAAGAAAAACATGAATTATGAATTCACCATGGAAAATTTCATGCGCTTAATCAAATCATAGTGTCTCCAAACTTTGACAACATCTCCAACGATGTTGTAAGTGGAAAATTGTGATTACATCCTTCTGTACTTATTCCAGAAGCTATGAGGCAAGTTCTCCACAATTCTGAGATTCTATCTTGGCTATGAAATACAACCTGTGATGTTGTCAAACCTAACTCCTGGGACTTGTGTAAGGAGATGGTCATTAATTCTAAGACTAGGACTCTTTTCTTGGTTTCCTAACACCACAACTTTACTCTTGTTATTAAATATGAAAGTGTTTATCTTGGCCAGCCTTAAACTAAATGATCAGGTTTGGTTTAAGCCAAGTGCTGTTATTAATTTCAGATGTCCTTATCTTCTATAACTTGAGCTTATATACCTGGAAATAGAATTTTAGGGCATGATGCCTCTTGATGCTCCTCTTCTATTCCTGGGTGAATGCAACACTGATTTTTATTTTACACAGTGAACAAATACCGGGGTAATCTTGGGGGAGGCAAAATGCAGTGATCTTTACCAACCAGCTATGCGGGGTCATCCACTAGGGGAAAGAAACAGACTAGTTTTTATTAGTGCAAGATTGAATGACAGTCACAACTAAAGAGAAGGTTACCCACAGAACAGAATTTCCAACTGGGACTGCTTTAAAGCTGGTGGCCCTGAGATAGGGGAGCAGCGGGAACTAGGGGTTGGTGACCAAGGCAGGCTGCAGCAGCTCCGATGAACTTAGAGGCGATTTTGCCCTAGGTCAGAGATAACAGCAGAGCTGGATAGCATTTCCCTAACTCCATCTCACAAAGGGTGGCAGTGTCTACTCTAGCAAAAATCTCCAAAGAAATAATATTTTTAGGAGATGTCTGAAAGTGTATAATGGATTTTTCAATAGATGGACCCTGAGGAGAGGCAGTTGTAACAAAGTAAGATAATTAGTGAAATTTGCAAGCAATGCATTCATAAGAAAAGGAAAATCCTAATACTCCCCCCAAATTTATTGGTTTGTCAGCACTAATATCTACATTTTTAACATGTAGGAAAATGTCAGGGAGATTGATAAATAATGACAGTGAAAATCCAGAAACATTTTAAAGATATTTACTTTAATAAAATCAATGTGTTAAATGAAAATAATAGATATTTGCAGTTTATCTCAGTGGGCTAAAATTAGCAGGAATTTACCTTTTAGACACTTACCCTGTCATAGCCACATATGCTTTAGAGAACACAGCTTGCTTCAGATTTAGAAGCTGTGCTTAAAATGAACTACTAATTGACACCATGAAAAACAATTTATGGGACATTTTATTTTTCATTACTATGAAACTATTTAAAATAATGAGGCTCATGAAAGGATATGACCTCGGTCATAAATTGAGCTTATTATTCAGGTTGCTTGATCAGTCAGGAAGGGAAGAGTCTTACCTCTTAGTAAGTGTGTCAAATATGATGCCACAGTGTGGCACCAATGGGGCACCACAGGTCTCCAGCCAGGTAACAGAGTACTATGTTTCTGGATGCCCAGTCTCCTTAATGGCTCCTGCTGTTTGGATTCAACCTGGTGTTCAGGCAGAAGGAAGCTGTATGTCAGTAGGAACAAGATCCTGTCTAAAGACCCTATCTGGGTTCTGACAGATCCTGAAGATGGAACCAGCATCCCTGGAATGTGGTTGTCAAGTTCCAGTTTGGTTTTGTCCCTCTCAGGTCCCCACCGGTACAGGACCCTCAGTCATATATTTATGCCACCATTTGTTCTTTGGTTTGGCCATTACCCAAATGTCCCTGAGCATCTACTCAGCTCATGACATGGATATGGAGAACAAGACTTTCATCCTCTTAGAGCTTGTGGGTGAGGACAAGACAAGTGCTAAACGCATTGAGTAGGGGCATGGAGTTCAGTGGGAATGTGGCAGAGAAGACGGTAATGATGTGGCATTCTGAAGTCCACACTGGATGAGAAGACAGACAGAAAGTGGGATCTCTGAATCCCCTGAGAGAGTTATAAATTGTAATGGTAAGGGAGTTATAAGTTTTAAGTTTTTCCTGATCATAGACACTCACATTAAGAGGGTTGTGAGCTAAGAAAGTGCCAGCCAACACAACTTCGAGGAGCTGTGGGTGTTCTGAGAGCCCTTGTGAGTGAACACAACCTTAGGGACAGGTCCTAGATTGTTGAGGCCAGGGTCAACTGACTGAAGCCACAGCAAGCCTCTCGGATGGAGTAAGTAGGTGCCACCCCAGGCTTGCTTTTGTGTTCTGATGGTGCAATGGAATACATCTGTAGCAGAGCCTCTTTTCAAGTGTGTTACCTTAAGTAGCCCTGACATTGGTTGAGTTTTCCAAGAACCTCACAGTTTTCTGATGATGGAGAAGATTGTGGTGGTATACAGTGGGTTTTATTACTACTTGGACAAAAATCCAAAACCAAAAACAGAACAAAACCCCAAGACAGCCAGGAACATATCCACCAGCAGCCTTGGTAAGACCTGACATTATACTGAAAGTTCAGTAAGGATTCCAGGGGATGGGGCAAGCAGTGGAGAAGGTCCGAGGACTCCTCTACCCTGTCATGTCAGATAAGTCATAAACACTCTTGCCACACATCTTCTTAGGAAGATGCTATGGGAGACAGATGAAGGTGGAAAATAAATTACTTTGCCTAAAAAGGCCCATTATCATTTAGGAACAGTTTACATTATAGAATTGTACTGAGGTTGTGGAATGAACTAAATTATTTTCTCTACTAGTTGGTAAATGGGCCCATTCACAACCTCAAAAGAAGCCATATTTATATTCTTGAGTGAAGTTAGCTGATTTTCCACCCCACAATTTGTATGATGGAATATTATGTATCTACTTAAAATAATGATTTAGCAGTGGACCTTAGCTGTATGTGAGGGAGGGGCTAAGGATATATATAAGCTGAGAATGCCATGAGGCACCTCTTGTGCCATTTTGTGCAGCTGTCGGGAAGTCACAGGATTTATATCTAAGTGTGGACTTTCCAGCGCAGCTGTAAATGGGGGCGCTCACTCTTCTGTAAATAAACTCTCACTCTATGCTCTGTTAGCAAACCCAACAAACTACTTAGGATTAAAAAAAAAATAGAACAGAGCTAATGGAAGTCTTCATTATTCCACCTACACCAAAGATGACCCCATGTTGGCAAATCCTTTGATCTTTGATTTTTTTTTTTTCCTGGTCTTTTTGAGACCAGCTAGCCTGGAGCTGACTGAGTGGACCAGGCTGGTCTTGAACTCACAGAGATCTGCTGGGCTCTGCCTCCCAATTGCTGGGATTGAGGATGTGTGCCACCACACCCAGCTTTCGTCTTTGATTTCTCATCCTTACTTTCTAATCCTTAAACTTCATCATATATAGGTGTGTGTGTGTGTGTGTGTGTGTGTGTGTATATTTGTAACCCAGCTTCAAGTGAGTGTGTGTGTGTGTGTGTGTGTGTGTGTGTGTGTGTGTGTGTATTTGTAACCCAGCTTCAAGTTATTTCTGGAAAAATGTGTTAAAATTGCCTCTCTCTGGAATAATAAAAATATTCTTAAAAATAGTGATTTAGATTTAGGTTTAACAGCCTCTGAAGTTCATGATGCAAGCGAGAGGGAAAAGGGAACTGGAGAGATGGCTCAGTGAATAAAGTGCTTGTCTTACAAGTATGAGGACCAGAGTTAGGATCTGCAGAGGCCATGGACAAGCCAGGGAGGCATGGTGCTTCCTGTGGTCCTAGCACTCAGAAAGCAGAGACAGGGGACCCCAAGCAAGCTGGCTGGATGGACCAGCTCGGATCAGTGAGTTTCGTGTTCAGCAAGAAACCCTGCCTCAAAAAAATGAACTGGAGAATGATTGAGCAAGACTCTTGATATCCTGCTCTGGCCTCTGCATGTGTGAATTTACCTACACACACATATGTATACAGTACACACACATCACACCCAGCATCAAATCTGGACTTCCACATTGCATGCACATTAACATACATGCACCTACACACGTGAACACACACATCATATAGACTTACACATGCAAAAAAAGTGACTAAAACAGGTCAAAAACTTTAAGTACACTTTGTGTGTGTGTGTGTGTGTTCAAGCATAAAAAGAACTGTACAAAGGAACCCATCAGAATATTAACATGGGGTCTCTCTGGGTGGTGACACCAGGCAACTTTCTCTCTTTCTCTTTTCATCATCTTGTGTTTTTCAGGAAGGAGACATCTGCCATGTGAACGCTTTTTATAGAAGCAATTTTAATTTTTAAAAACAAAACAAGGGCCCAGCATGGTGGCGCACGCCTTTAATCCCAGCATTTGGGAGGCAGAGGCAGGCGGATCTCTGTGAGTTCAAGGCCAGCCTGGTCTACCTAGTGAGTTCCAGGACAGCTG
>NW_008343385.1:5852060-5862985 GCF_000622305.1 Nannospalax galili | reverse complement strand
TTAATTTTATGTGTATGAGTGTATTGCCTGCATGTGTGTAAGTGTACCCATGTTGTGAAATGCCCATGGAGGTCAGAAGAGGGTGTCTGATCCCCTGGAACTGGAGTTATGGACAGTTGCTGGCTGCTATGTGGGTGCTGGGAACCCAACTCAGGCCCTCTGCAAGAGCAGCCAGTGCTATTAACTGCTGAATCATCTTTCTAGCCAGTAGACTCTTCTTTTGCATGGATGGGAAGCCAAAATACTTTTGAGAGATGGATGGCCTTGCTGAGCAATTCTCTAGAAACAGCTATAATCTCCTGCTGAGAGGTCACAGGATAATTTCTTGCTGCTAAGCATGCCAGGTGACCTATGACTTCCCATATGTGCCACTATCTTTTTTTGATGTTTTTCTGGCAGATACTACAGAGTCCTAAGACACTGGTGTTTCCCACATTGGAGTTACTGAATTGCTTACTAGGAGATCCAAAGAGGGGAAAATAACTCATGAAAATTGAGATTATCCTTTTCATTTTTTAAAAGTATAGGTTAAAAGCTATGTCATCGAAGGAAGAGGGGAGAATTTGAAGAACATGGCTCTTTGGGTGAGGAAGGGCCTCGGGTTGGGTTTACTATGTTTCTGAGCCTTTCGGGTTTATTACCAGGAATCTGGAGGTTCAACATCTGAGCATAACCTTTATGATGAATATTGCATACCATGCTGTCAACAGCTGATGCTTCAGAGTGCCTTTGGGGAGGCGGTGATGCAGCCCAAAAGACCTAATCAAAAGCAGAGCAGAATTAAATCTGTGGACACCGCGTCCCTCTCTCAGCTTGGGAAGCAGAGGCTCATTTATTCATTGACAAGGAATCATGTGTACTGTGTCCAGTTTGTCTAAAATTACAGATATTGGAAGAAAATTGTGTTTTAATCTAAAATGTGTTTAGAGTTCCTAAACTTGGTTTAGCATTTTATGATTGGATTTTCTGGAAGAGCTAGGTAGATTCTGAGTCCACACTCTACATAGGGCACCTTAAGACCATCTAAGGAGCAATGCTGGCTTCCCGTAGTTCTGACACTAGTTCCAGTTCCCTTTCTAGCCGTTAACCTTCCACTCTCCTCTTGGCTGGCTTGGCTCAGTTGCTCCAGATTGTAGCCACAGCAGCCTGACACACCATAAATGCTCTGACTGCAAGGCGTTTGTCCTCTGCTGTGACCTTCAGCAGAGACCCCTTCCCTATAAGACAGTACCCCGCTTGCTGTCTAGTTACTTCTGTACCCCTTTACCCTGCTTTAGGTTATATGGAGCACCTATCCCCACCTGGTATATTGAATACTTAGTATTTGACTACCATCACCAGAATGCCAACTCCATAAAAATAAATTTTTTCTTTTATGTTCACTGTAGCATTTACAGCAGTGACTGGCAGAGTAAACATCTGGTAGGTATTTGTTTCATTGAAGGAATGATTGAATGAATGAATGAATGAATGAATGAGTGAGCTAGTGAATGGTAACATGCCATTATTTACACAATGGACATGATCCTGAAAGATTGTGAATGTCAATTTTTTTTTTTTTTTTTTGTCTTTTTGAGACAGGGTCTCCCTGTAGCCCCAGCTGTTCTGGAACTCACTATGTAGACCAGGCTGGCCTTGAACTCACAGAGATCCGCCTGCCTCTTATTTTAAGTGGAGACTATTTTAAGGGCATTAGGAGAAAGCTGCCAATCAAATGACTCCTGTCTTTTATCCTTCCTGTAGTAGTTGGCCTTTTGTTCAAACGACCTATAGAGTTAGATTTTTTTTTTCCTCCCAGCCAGATTCACCTGTACACAGTTCTAGGTGTGGTAAAGTATGTTCTAAGATCATTTAGACACGTGGGCTTTGTGTACAGATTACATCATGACCCAAATGGTTACTACTCCTGGGTTCTGTTTACTGGCCTCTTATTATAGACCATTAGAACCAAAGGACCAGATGGGAACACTGAAAGAAGGAATGGCATTACAATATTAACCCATCTCCTATGCTGTCACGTTAGTAGCATGCTGGTATCTCTAGACTGAGGGTCATCCCCAGAGGGAGGAGTTTGGGGATGGCTCAGGCCACCTGCAGGTAGAGAGCGCCAATTAAGTGCTAAAAGCACATACCGCAGCTTGGCTGGAAGGCTCTCCTGATGTGGGCTGGGAATGCCTGGAATCACCTGCTGTCTGTGGATGTTTAACGCTTGGTCAGTGTGTTCATTATCTGAGAGAACAAGGTGAGAAACTAACTTGAAAGTGCCTTTCATTTGTGGAGGTACTTTATCCCTGGTAAGGTTGGGGTTTCTCACAACAGTAGAGTGAGAGGTCCAATTCTTTCTTTAGGTCACCACCAGGAGAGAGGAAGTCTGGATGGAGCAGGTCCAGGTTTTGAGCCTGAACTGTTTACAATGTGGGTGGTCCTCTTTAAGCAAAAACACACACATAGTGAGGCCCAGGGTCTGAAGAGGGGCCTGGGCCCTGGGAGGCCTAGAAGCTTCCATTCCACAGATCAGATCAGGCAGGGAATCTGTCTCTAGGTCTAGTGCACAACACACCTTTTGGTATCCAGATGTATCCTGGTGTGGGCTCCTGGAAGGACAGGATGGCCCTAAGAGCGTTCCTGTTCTGAGGGAATGTCAGATCTACTAATAATGATTAGTCCCAGTTGTCAGGACTGATTCTGAGAGAAGAAAGTAAAACTCTCAGAATTGGTTTCTCTCAAGCTTTTTAAGGTATTGCAGCTCAGAGCAGGAATCCTGGGTATTAGAGACAAAGTCTAGAACAAGACAGCAGAGGTGTCTTCCTGTCTTAGCTCAGAGAGGCTCCAAGGCCAGGAATGCCAGTGTCACACAAAGGTGTCACTCCCCTGCTCCCACCAAGATGGCAGCAGTGGCTGACAGGCTATAGGAATAAGAGCACTTTGCCCTTCCAAGGGCTCGTTGATGCTGGTAACTTTACATTCATCTTCCCTCATTTTTCAGGAACTCTGAAAGGTAAGTATCATTAACCTCATTTTAAAGGTATTATAAGAAGGCAGCTTTGCTCACACAGACTCAGGTGCATGGAGACAATGTGGCCTCTTCATTTCTCTAGCTAACTTCAGCCTGCTATGAGTTTCCACCCCACTGGGTAACATAAAACTGAGCCTTATCAATTAATGGATCAATCTCTTCTAGTTCATAGCTTCTTTCCTGTTTAAATAGTCCAACTTTTCGGAGTTAAATCTCCTATTTGACCTATTTTATTATTGAAAAAATTAAAGTAAATTTGTTTTGTGACTGCTGCATAAAAACATAAAAGCTTGGGCCCGGAGTGATGGCTTAGTCGTTAAGGCCACTGGATGCTAGCAGAGGACCTGGATTCAGTTCCCAGCACCCACACGGCAGCTAAGGACTGTCCTAACTCCAGTTCCAGGGGATCCAATGCCATCTCTAACTTCATCAGGCATTTCATAACATGGATACACTTACATACATGCAGGCAATACACAACTACACATAAAATAAAAATAATAGAAATATAAAAAATAGAAGTATATCATACTAAAGAGGTAGCATTGTAATGTTCAATACATGCATACATTGGATAATGTTTAAATCAGGTTAAACATATGTCATTTTTTATCAACTATTTATCAATTGTTTGTGGTAGAAACTTTCCAGATCCTTTCCGCTGGGCCTTTGAGAAACACACTACATAGCTGTTATGTATAGACTAGTTCTTGTAGGCAGTCAGCTCTTCTTTCTCCTAACAGATTTAACAGTTTGTTCATCAACTTTTTCTCTTCCTGGTTGTATTGGTTAGCTTTTCCATTGCTGTGACCCCAACATTACATAACAAGGGTGGCTGAAGGGAGGAAGGGTTGATTTTGGTTTACAGTTTCAGGGAGATTTCAGTCAGGCAGGGTAGAATTCATGGTGGTGGAAGCCTGTGGTGAAAGCCTTCTATCTTGGAAGACCAGGATAGTACCAGGTAGAACCTCCAGTGACATACTTTTGTCAACCAGTCCCTACCTCATAAAGGATCCACAGTTTTCAAACTAACTCTACAAGCTGAGGGCTGAGTATTCAAAACTGTGATTCCCATGGGTACCATTTCAGATGCAAATAACAATCCCCTGCAATGTTTTTCACACCTCCTTCCCACACAAGTTGGGCCTGGGCCTGAACAGGACTCACTAGACTTCTAGTTGGGGGATGGGACTTGGGGACACTCACTGTTCTCTGTTCTGTGTCGGTCTACTACTCCATGGACTGGGGAAGTAAATGAACCCACAGTCTTCTGGGAGGGCATGTACCTTGTACTGCTGGAGTCTGGTCACCTGCCCTCATAAGTTGATCACTCAACACCTTCATGCCTCTGTGCTGGTGTTCACAGAAACTTCTGGATCCCCACATGCCATGGTGCACAGGCCATGAAGTGCCCAGACAGTAGCCTTCTTTTGTCCCCTGTCTGTTACCTTGTGGTCCTCTCCCCGTTGACTGTCCTGAAGCTCTGTGATAAAGCCATCCCATGTGCACCCAGGGCTTCTGGAAGTGGGGTTTCCTTCTCATGCTGACATGAGCTGCTTCTCATCTAAATGAAAAAGTTGCCAAAGGATTTGATTTCTGGCATCTTGTAAATATTGACATTTGGAATAAAACTCTTAAATCTATCCGGTGGAGTCTAAATACTGTCTTGATTTAATACCCATGGCTCAGAAGACACGTGAACAAGCTCTGTATTTTTGTAAGTTGGAAGCTTCACAATGCTTCCTTTTCTCCTTGAAATTGCATTTCCATCTCACTTCTCCTGCGGAACTTTATGCTAACGTGTTATATTTTTATGCTTGAAAGTCCTTTATGAATCACCCTATCATTCTTCTCTTCAACAAAAATATGTATATAAATTGAAAATTTAAGGTTTTTTGTCATCATAGCACTCTGGTAGAAAATTTATTATAGATTATGTTCTCATTTCAATTATTTTTAATGCACAATTGGTCAAAGTTTTATATATATACACATTATATATTTTTATGGTTAATTATTAAACAAACCCACTTGTGCTGGAAATGTGTCTATTAATGAAATGAGCAGGAGAGTTCTTGTGGCTATTCAAGTGGGCTTTGGACACATCAGGATTTGAAGGTGTCTCTTTTTGTCTGTTCCAAACTGTTTGTACCTTAGGAAAACATATTTTAGTGAGATCTTCCTCTGTAGAGTCAGGGAGGGGCAGAGTCATGAGGGGGTGGGAATTCAGTGTGGGTAGAACAGGACACTAGTTCCCTTATAACTACCCAGACCCACAGGCACCAAAACTCAGAAGGTTTTGGAAGTCTGAGCACCTGGTCCCTCACTCTGGCTTACCATGAATTAAAAGGGAGGAGGCCTCACTGGCCACAGGGAAGGAGAGAATGGGATGGGTGAGAACACCAGACTTTAATCCTTCCCTGGACAGTAAGCCTCAGGTAAATGCTCTGGCTTAGATGACAGCAAGAAAATGCAAATAAAACCACTGCTTTTCCAAACATTAGTGTTTGCCCTGTGTGGTAGAGAGGGGAGATGAAGGTGTGAGATGCTTGGGTAGCTGGTCTAAGCAGGGAATGCCTTGGTGGCAGAGGAGGAACCTGAGCTCAGGTCCAGAATCCTTCTTCTTTCCAGGACTAGGATGCTGCATCAGATGCAGCCCTCTCCAAGGATGCCCTCTTCTTCTTGAATCCTCCTTCTCACCAACCCCCATCGGTCATTCCTGGCAGATAACTCCAGAGAAACTCTTTTAGGAGATTCTTCTCCTAAAACATGCCCACTCCACACCTCATAAAGGTTGTGGAAAGGAAGGTATGGTAATGGTCTGGCAGACATTTACCAAGTGTCTCTTTTTGAAACAATTTAGAGCCATCCGTCACTTTCTTGAACATTTTTGTCTTTAAGGGTTCCCACATCTACTCTGATGCTGAGTGCAGGCTTGTGGGGCTGCATTTGTTCCTGAGTGTAGAGAGCAGCTCCCGCCTGGCTCAGCTGAGTGGGAGGAACTCGTGAAAGGAGGCACGAGTTGGTGGTTTCCTAACAGTGCAGGCACACGAGGCCAGAGAGGCACCCTCTTGGTTTGTACATTGCTGTGTTGTCAACATCCAGATGGCCCTTCTTTGAACCTCAGGATCCAAAGGAAATGGGGGGATTCTGGTGACCAGACCAGGGAGTTCAGGAAGGGGGCAGGAAGTTATTTCTTCTGGCTACTTCTGTAGGGTCTTTCTTGTTTCTAGACAGCAAGGATGCTGGGCTCTTCTAATCTCCTGTGAGGATGTTTGAGGTACCTGGAAGTCACCCCAGAACAATATAAGGTCTTGGTATGTATTAGTTACTTTTGTGTTTCTGTGACCAAAATACCTGACAGAAACAACTTGAAGAGGAAAGATTTATTTTGGCTTTTGTTTTCAGAGGGTTTTGTCCATCCAGCTAGGGGACAGCCTGACACACCAGTTCAGTTCATGGAAGCAGGTACATGTGGTGGAGGCTGCTGTTCACATCTCTCTGGACCAGGAAGCAGAGTGTTAGATACCAGCCAGGACCTGTTCAGAGTCTACGAAGGGCTTCTGCTGGTGACCCGTTTTTGCTAGCTAGGCCATACCTCCTAAAAGTTCCATGACCTGCTGAAACAGCACTACCAGATAGGGAATAAGTATTCAAAACATGAGTTTGTAAGAACATTTCAGATTCAAAGTCTAACCTTTAGAGCCTGGCAGCCATGTCTCTCCAGTGTGGGAAGCAGCCTGTGCTGAACCAATTTCTTGATGAATTCTGCTCAAAGACCTCCTTGGCCATGTCTTGTTGGTCAGGCAGCCTTTTCTGGTTCCCCTGGGTTCCCTCTACAGCTATAGAGATTTGACAATCTCTGTGGTTCACTGCAGAGCAACTGGGAGCCAGGGAGGGTTAAGTTGTAGGATGGTAGTCTGCCCTGTCTTTTGGCAGGGCAGAAAGACCTAGAGGAAAATCAGGTATTATCAATAATCACCAAGCTTTGGTACAGCTCTCTGCCAGCTCTCTGACTGGCCTTGGGTTGGGAGAACAGCTTTAATACTTGCCTCTTTCCAGCAAGGTGCTTCTGGAAACAGTCTTCACATAAGGGTGAGAGCCATAAGAGCCAGAGGGTAAGTTTTACAGTAGAGGAGGAGACCCAAGATCTATCTATCACAGTGTTGTCACTGGAAGGGAAAACAAGCTTTACTCCATGTGGTGAGACCCAGGTGGATGGCAATTGAGTTACTAAGTTTCTTTCTGAAAAATTGTGCCCAATGCTGAAGCCTTTGGGGGACGTCTGTAATGGGACAAGGTGGTGGAGTAATAAATACCGGCTGCAGTTTTTGCCTGGGGGTTTGGACCTCCGCACTGATGCTACACCGCTTGTTTATTCATCTTTTTCTGGAAGCTTCCAGACCTGGGAATGTGAGGGATACTCCTATTGATATTTCAAGCCTACCGTTGGTCTGTGTGATCTCCCCAGAATGAGACTGGGGTCCTGTCACAGAGCCCCAGCCCCTCAACTCCTCTCCCTCCCTTTTCCTGCTCTCCATGCTTCTCCCGCTCCCTCTCCTCTCTCTTTCCGTCCCTGCTTCTTATCTCCTCCCACCCCTCCTTGAATCCTCCTTCTCACCCCCCCATCAGTCATTCCTGGCAGATAACTCCAGAGAGAAACCCTTTTAGGAGATTCTTCTTCTCTTAAAACATGCCCACTCCATGCCTCATAAAGGTTGTGGAAAGGAAGGTACAGTAATGGTCTGGCAGACATTTACCCAGTGAGACAGATTTTCCATTGTGAAAGCTACCTCTCAATTTAGTCCTGCTGTAGAAGGCACAGAATCCCTTGATGACTTCCTCAGGCATGACATATGACAGGAAACAGCGGGCAGCGAGCCTAGGGGCTGTGGTGCTGCAGTCTCATTAAGGCTGTTGAAATTTATGGCATATCAAACTTTTTGTTGGAGATAGAAGACTCATAGGACTCAGGGTTTAGATAGTTTAAACCTATGGTTTCCTTAAAAGCGGGAGGAACTGGGTTTGATGGATAGTGTTGTTTACCAGAAAAAAAATAATCTTTCCTCAATAGAAGAGTATATACCAAAAGACTTATTTTCACTATTAAGAAATAGCTTTATTTTAGTTCTTCCACCTAAAAAATATAGTCACAGAAATTAATTGCAGCCCCTAAAGTCATGAAGAGCTAAGGACATAATTGCTGATGATGTCCCCCCCCCATTGTGTCTTCCAGAGCACCTACCCAGAAGAAGAATGTTCAGGATTTCTTTGTACCACCAGGCAGTGCTACCACCATGCATTCATTCAACAAACAGCTGTTGTGATACAATGAACAAAATAGGAAGGTTCTCTGGACGACAGCTGGGCATGAGTGGGGAGGTGACTGCAGCTGAGACTTGAACTAGGGTCAAATGTTGCTGGTGTGTGGCAAAAAGCACACCACCTTGTAGTACATTTAGAAGACCTAATTGAAAGAGCTCCATAAACAACTGGAAACAGAAGTTTAGTTCCCTAGTTTCCAACAAAAGCTTGGATGGTGCAGGTCTGTAAGACACAAGAGAAGAGAGTAAAGTGGATGCAGGTTGGTTTTTGTTTCCTTCCTTCCTTCCTTCCTTCCTTCCTTCCTTCCTTCCTTCCTTCCTTCCTTCCTTCCTTCCTCCCTCCCTCCCTTCCTTCCTCCCTTCCTTCCTTCCTTCCTCCCTTCCTCCCTTCCTCCCCTCCCTCACTCTTTCCCTCCCTCCTCTATCTATCTATCTATCTATCTATCTATCTATCTATCTATCTATCTATCTATCATCTATCTATCTATCTATCTATCTATCTATCTATCTATCATCGTCTGTCTGTCTGTCTGTCTATCATCTATCATCCATCATCTCCTTGTTTGAAACAGGGTTTTATTATGTAGCCCCAGCTATCCTAGAACAGCTATGTAGACCAGGCTTACCTGGAACTCACAGAGATCTGCCTGCCTCTGCCTCCTACCAAGTGTTATAATCAAAGATCAAAGGCGTGCACCACCATGGCCAGCATGACACACTTTTTTTTTTTTTTTAGCCTTTCTTTCTTTTTTCTTTGTGGGTTTCTTTTACTTTGTAAGACCACTAGGTGTTGGTGTCTCAAGTGATTTATCCTCAGCCTCTTCCTGTCCTCCCAAAGTTATTTCTTCCACATTTGTGACTTCATTTCTAAATCTGTTAGCTCCTAGAGCCACACAGCCAGTCCATGCCTGTCTGCTGAGCCCCATGACCACATTGCCAACAAACACTGGGCCATCTCACCTTGACGTTCCTTATGCATTTGAATTTCAAAATCTGCATTTCTCCTTTCCCTTAGCTGTCTCCCACCACCTCGTTGCTTGGCCGCATCAACCAATTTGCTCTGCTCCTGTATCTCTCTATTTTGGTCTTAGAACACTGTCCTGCTGGACACCCAGATTAGCATCCTAGGGATGATTTCAGATCCTTCTTCCTCTCTCACCACATTTTTCTTTGATATATATGTAGTGTGCATGTGCGATGTGTATATATAGTTATATGTATGATATGTGTGTACGTATGTGAATGCGAGTGCAAGCATGCGGAGGTCAGAGGGACACCTTGGGTATCAGTCTTAACCATCTGCCTTCTTTGAGACAGCATCTCTTGTTTGTGGCTGCACATACCAGGCTCGTTGGTCCAGGAGCTTCTGAGGGCTCTCTTTTCTCTGATTCCCACCTCACTGTTGGAGTCTTAGAATTGCTACCACATATGGCTTTATGTGGGTTCTGGGAATCTAAACTCAGGGCCTTGTGCTTGCATGGCAAGTGCCTTACCCACTGAGACATCTCTCTAGTCCCTTTGTAGTATATTTTATTGACTGTCTGGTTTATGTGTCTCTTGCTTCTACCCTCTGTTACTTAGTTACTTAGTTACTTAAAATTTTTTCCTTTTTTTTTTGAGACAGGGTCTCGATATATATAGCCTAGTATGCTGGATAGCTTTAGTGTCCATTTGACACACCTGGATTGAGGGAGCCTCAATTGGGGAACTGCCTTCATTGGACTGCCCTGTGGCCATGTCTGTGGGGCATCTTCCTGATTGTTGAGTGATGTGGGAGGGCCCAGCCCACTGTGGGTGGTGCCACCCCTGGGAAGGTGGGCCTGTGATGCACAGGAAAGGCTGAGCAGGGGCCAGGGGAGCAAGTCAGTAAGCAGCATTCCTCCATGGCCTGTGCTCCAGCTCCTGCCTCCAGGTTCCCGCCCCGAGTTCCTACCTTGGGCTCCCTAATGAACTGTGACCCAGGAGATGTAAGCTGAATAAACCCTTTTCTCCCCAAGTTGATAGTGGTTGGAGTGTTTTGTCACAGCAATGAAGAAACAAACTAGGACACCTAGGCTGGTATTACAGGAGTACACCATCCTGCCAGGGCTGCTCTCTGTTCTTTATCCCCACCTCCACTTCCATAATTTAGGTCCTTGTTATTTCTCACCTAGTGACCCAATGTCCTCCACGTGGTACCCGTGCCTGAATCTTGGTCCCTTCCAATCTTCCTTCCACATTGCAAGTGTTTTTGTTTGTTTATTTGTTTGGTTGGTTTTTTGAGACAGGGTTTCCCTGTAGCCCCAGCTATCTTGAATTCACTATGTAGGTCAGGCTGTCTGGCCTCAAACTCACAAAGATCCATCTACCCCTGCCTCCCAAGTACTGGGATTAAAGGCGTGCTCCACCACGCACAGCTTCCCCAAGTGTTCTTATTCTCCCCTTGAAAGCTGGTGGAAGAGATTCTTCATCCTTCCTTCAGATAAAGCCTTTACCTAGTATTTTAAACGTTCCATAATCCAACTTTGACGACAACTATATTGCCATTGAATTTTTTTCTTTCTTTAGTAATGAACGTGAAGGTAATTAGTATTTAACTTTTTTCC
>NW_008343385.1:5834365-5851015 GCF_000622305.1 Nannospalax galili | reverse complement strand
CCATCTTATTTGACTATACACCCACTTCCCAGATGGCACCCTTCCATAGCCGCCCTCCGCCAACTAGAGCCCTTATACTCTGATATACTCTGATAGCAGCTACTGTCTGCTGTGTTGTCGGCACCCCAGCCAATCCCCACTACTTGCCCTTCTGGTGAATCTAGTCAGTCTATCTAGAGGTCTTTGTTTTATTGCAAAGAAGGTATCGCTTTTCTGGCATTGTTGCTTGTTATGTAGCCTTTAGCTATACATATGGACTCTTATGAAATTATATTGGCCCCTTTAATCTTTGGTTATACTTTCCTTTTGGGTGTTTAAGACTATAAAGTTGGACCAGATAAACTAATTTATTTTTATTCTTAAGGTCGTTTGAGGATCTGTTCCTCAGGGGTCACATGGGCTCGGGAGGAGCTCCTGGCTCCTACCTTTTCATCAATTCCACCTATATGAAGATAAGCCAAAGGTCCTGCTCAACCATGGTTGGCTTTGCTTGGAAGCATGGAGGAAATGATTCCTCTGTCTTGACCCTCCTCTTTATAGACTGCACACTGGTTCAAGTCCATCTGGTGGGGTCTCCTCAGCCTCCTTAATCAAGAGGACAAGTGAACCAGCACCATTATGACATTTTGAGAGATGCTCATGGTGCCCTGGAACTAGCTGACCTAGGAGGGCTAGGAGCAAAAAGTGTCCTTTATGTCCCTCTGGCCAAATTATTATAGACCTCAAAGTATGTCTGTTAAATACCCAAGAAGGTTAGTTCCACCAGTCTGGTACTTTTAATTACTGTATGTCATGTAGATGAATCTTGGGCAAAGACCAATTGTTCTCAGCTTGCCATTGAATTTTATCCTTGATGGAGTCATTCCTATACCTTGTCACCTGTCCTGTGACTGTTCCTGGGCTTGTGCCCGTGGTTTGAAACCTCCGTCTCCTTCCCTTGCTTTGACTTGCATGCCCCTCTCAGATCCATCCAGATTCTCCCTTCTCTTGGAGATCTCTGAGCCCTCAAATTAATGTAACTCCCTTTATTTGTGTGTTCTTCCCTCCCCATTCAGGCACTTTGTGCCCTACTCTGTTGCTGTTACTATGTCACTGTGAGTCAGCTTCCTCTGCTAGGTGGCAAGCCCTTTGAGAACAGGGACTCTGTTGTTTTTAACCTGTGTGTTTAGCACCTAGCACCTGATGCTTTGTTATTTTCATCTATAAATTTAGCTGAATAAATGAAGCTGGCTTTTTCCCCCTCAGAACTTTGAAAAAATATGTAAGCTAGGGTTTCATCTTTGTTTTTTTGTTTTTGCTTTGAAAAGCATATTACTTATTAACACCCCTCAAACCAATTACAATGAAAACACAGAGAACCTTGACTGGCACCAAGTCTTAGCTGTGAAGGATAAGACTATGAAATTCTCAGTCATTAACCAGCACCTCCTTCATCCTGGAATAGCATCCTATTAGACAAATAATTTACATTTATGGAGAGAGTGTAAACAGCATTTTGATTCATGAATATTAAGCAGCATCTGCATGTCATTTAAATAAGGGAATTACTATCCTGGGAAAGTTAGGAATGGAAAAAGCAAAACCAAAAACAAGAGGAAAGAGCTGGGGGGGGGAGCTCGGGGTTTGTCTGTCTTCCCACCACCAGTGTGTAACCCTCAGGAGACCAGGAGTACTGTCTGGTTCAATGGACATTCCCAAAGCTGATGGTCCCACTTGACTCAATGTATGATGAAGGAGGAAAGAAAGCAAATAAAAACAGGAGACGGAAGAGATGGAGGCTGGGGGGAGATTGGCGTGTCTTTAAAACACAGGTGCAGCTTGCTCTTACTTGAAACATGTACAAGCTTTTCAGCTAGTGAGTGAGCCAGACACTGTGAGTTCAGTCGGTTTAGGACTCTGTCTTCTATATGCAGCTTGCTTTCTTTGGGCCAGGAAGCCTGCAAACTACATTTTCCAGAATTTTTCGAGCTGGTTAGCTGAGAGGTATTGTTGAGAGACTGACGAATGGGAGAAAGAGAAGCGCTCCCTCCTCTGATGTAGTTTGAGCAGCCATGGACTCCATCAGCAGCAGCCTGGAGAGCACAGTGACCATGATTCCCGGGGGACCCCCCGCCACATGTTGTTCTTCTGGCGCCTTGGAACAATTCCTTATCTTTGAGGAATTTTGTATCTTGGCTTTTTGTTTCCTGTGATTCCTCTAGACTACAAAATTCTACTTACCTGTACTGTCTCCTTGGAACTCTGTGGAAGAGATGCCATTTTCCCAGTTAGGCACTGGTTGCTGCCCATTACACCTTGGTGCACGAATAAACAAATATGTCCATGTGTGGATAAAGGTGTTAGTTCTCTTTCAACTAAAAAAATTGATTAGAAATCATATGATGCTTGAAATAAAGAAGTAACTTGGAAGAGGTATGCCATGTGATGTCTGTTCAGTCATGGCAGATGTGTTCAAAACCAGGAGGCAATGGAGACACAGTGGCCACAGAAGACTTCTAGGCTAGCCCATTTGATGAGAGCTAGCTCTCTGCCTGTGGTGGCCCATATCAAGTCTTATGTCTCAGCTTCACTCTCTGGGAAATGAAAGCATTAGATTGGATCAACTCTTAGTAAGATTCTAAGGTTGGCAATTTAAGAATATATGCCTTTGAAGAAAATCTTCATTCTACAGTTGGGGGAGAAATTTCCCCATGCACATGGTGATTCTGGGCTTGGCTAGAACTTGCAGTTACCCTGAACCTGACATGTCTGTCTGTAGGTACATCCCAGTTAGCGCATCCCAAACACCGCCATCCATTGCCAGATATTTGTCTTCACTATGCACACAGGAATCAATTCAAAAGCTGAGAGTGCCAAGTCGTTGCCAAGGCAGTGACCTCTGATAACCCTTCACGTTACACTCACAAATGGGATAAGCAAGTCAACTACAGTAAGTATGATGAAATGACTAGCCCCAAACAAGTAGAAGGATTGTGCCAGGAACCTGCCACATCGTTAAACACGAAGGAGCAGTTCCAGACAGTGCAAGCTTGTCTTCCACTGCCACACCTGATCTGCTATGCAATGTTTGATTTAGCATCCCTTAATGTGCTCCCCAATCACCATAGATATTTTGTTAATATTAATGTATTTATGCATCTTGAAATTGTCTAATTAATCCCTTGCCTTCCCAATGAGTTTATGTAAGTTGGTGGATTTATATGATAAATATTATAATGAAGAAAACACAACAGTGAAGCATAAAATACTAACTTAATTTGCCATGCCCACAGCAAAGAAGTTTCCTCTCTGAAATTAACCAGTATTTCTTATTGCTTTTCCTAATTAAAACTTATCCCTTTCCTACATCCTAAGGGTACCATTTTTATTCTTGAAACTTTAGAAGCTACAACGTATCAAGTTACCATGTTGGCTGGTGGATTCTAAACTAAACAATAAACCATAGCCCCCTTACCAGGTGCTTTGGAATCTAGGACAGAGTCTCTCAAATTCAGTATTATCAACATTTGAGGGTCAGATAACTGTGTTGTAGGGATAGTCCTATGAATTTATGGTTGCTTAACAACACCCCTAGCCTTTTGAGACCATTGAAAATGACTCCAGACATTGCCAAATGCTCCCTACCCCTGGCAATAGGGGACACAAAATGGCCAGTTCTATCTGATGGTGAGAGCCATTGTCACAGAAGACGTGACAGTTTTCCATATGGTTAGCACCCCAAGAACAGGTACCAGACTGTCTCGGTCACCTCTGTCAACTCAGCACTTAGCATGGTGCCTGGCACATAATGGATCTATAGAATACACTTGTTGAGTGTTGAATGAATAAATACATAGGCTAGTAGAGAAATATGGTCCAAAGAGGAATAAGCAACTCCTGGAGGGATTGGGGTCCCAAGAAGAAGAATCCCTGAAGGACACCTCATGAGAAAATGAGTTGAGGGAGGCAGCTAATGAGTGAACCAGGATGAGGTGTTCCAGAAAAGATTTTAAAGGACAGATGATCTCTTCATACATTCAAAAACAGTATTTTTTGAGATATACTTTGAAGGTCTAATTATTTAATTGCATGTATGCAACTGTATGCGATTAAAATAATATTAAAATATCCAGCCACCAAAATTATTATTATTATTAATTATTTGGTCTTTTTGAGACAGGGTCTCCCTGTAGCTCAAGAATTCACTATGTAGAACACGTTGGCCTTGAACTCACAGAGCTCCATCTGTCTTTGCCTCCCAAGTGTTGGGAAAAGGTGTGCACCACCACGCCTAGCTAGGGCAGACATTATTTGAAAAACTCTGGTTCAATGTTGTGGGGAATCATCCTCCACTGAGCCTGTGACAAAGAATTAAACCATTGAGCCTGGTTGTCTGCTGATGGCTCCAGCTGTGCTCCTGATTGATGTTTGGTTTGGATTCTTGGTTCTTCCCAGTACGACATGGAAGGAAAAACACCACCAATCAAGCCAGTAACTCAACCCCAGCTGCCTTCTGAGCAAAATCATCCTTGATCAGAGTCCTTGACAGTTTCTTGCTCTGTTCTGTGCAGCGTAGCATCCTTTTGTGCCTGTGAATATGGAAGTAAGGGCTTTAAAGGGCAGAATTTCCTTGTGTAAGAAGTTCCCAGGAGCATCCTAGGGAGAGAAAGTGAGAAGGAAATTTAGGATGGGAAAGAGTAGAAACAAACATGGTGCGATGAAAGAATGGAGCTGCTGCAGCAGAGAGGCAGCGCATGAGAAACCAGACATGCACCAACACAGTTCTATGGTTGTTTACTTATTTATTTGTTTGTTTATTTATTTACTTATTTATGTGCTCATACCATGGCACCTTGTGTGGAGTTCAGAGAACATATCTGGTTCTTCTTTCACCATGTGGGCTTTGAACTCAGGTCTTTTACCACTGAGTCATCTTACCAGCCCCCAAGACACATTTCTATGGTATTTTTCACTTCCTCCCCACTCCTCTCTTCTTTCCTTTCTCCTCTCCTTCCTTCCTTCCCCCCTCCACCTTCCTCTCTCTCTCCCTCCCTCCCTCCCTTCCTTCCTTCTTTTTTCTTCTTTGATAAAGGACATCGTTCTTCTTTTCTGTGATCCTCGGATTATAATTTTGCGACTGGCAGCAGATCTGCATATCATTCAAAGGGCTTGTTAGGAGGATCAAATAAGAACATAAACTTCAGTGCTTTCAAATGTGCCCAACAGAGTCAACATTCAATGCATCTTTGTTGTTAATAATAGTTAATAAATACCTGAACTTGTTTTGAAGGTGGGGATTTAGTAGAGTGTTATTTTTTTTAATTAAATTAAATTGTGTGTGTGTGTGTGTGTGTGTGTGTGTGTGTGACTGTTCATGCATGTGCATGCCACTACATCAGTGTGGAGGTCAGAGGACAACTTTGTATAGTTGGTTCTCCCCTACCTTTGCATGGATTTCAACTCAGGTTGCCAGGATTGAACAGCAAGTGATTTCACCCACTGAACCATCTCACTGACCCAGAAAAGTAGATTCTTATTTGGTTGACTCTAGAGTACAAATCAAGAAACAAGGTGCAAAGTGAAAAAGTTCCACCAGAAGCCAGAAATTGGAGGTCAAGGCCAGAAAACAAGTATAAGCCTTTGGAATCTGAGGAACTTTGAAGAGAGGGTTTGGGCTTTGGTAAGAGGCTACAAATCCATCCTGCCTGAAGAGCCAGTGAAATTCCACTAACATCTGAACCACAGAATGAACCAGCACCCCAAACTAATATGACTTGGGTGATCACAGATGGGCAGAAGAACTGTTCCCACGTTCCTCAGCTGGCAGAAAGAGCCTTACGTGGAAACAAAGGTCCTTGCTGCTCACGAACCAGTTTATAGCTCGTTTTCTTAATATTATACATTGTCAAGAAAACCAAAAGTATGTTTATAAACTAGCATTACTCATGTTATACACAAATGATTGCTATAGCTTTATAGCTTGCAAAAATGAGTGTGGCTCTGGAATGAATCCACCCAGATATGTCTGGCTCTTCTGAGGGTCTAATTAGAGAAGACAGTGGTTTGATTAATCTCAAGGTCATGGCTGATGGCTAATGGTCATCAGGATTTGATGCAGTTGTTTAAAATGCTGTCTCAGGAAGAGGTCCCTCTAGAAAATTACATAACGCCACCAGCAGCTGTTGTGGCATTTAAACTGGAACTGGGTTAGAAGGAAATGGTTGTGTTCTTGCCTTCTGTTTGAGTTGTCTTGAGTGCTGTTGGCACAGCCCCCAAATCATTTCACTTAGCTTTGGTTCTCCAACAGGTTTGTGTCTTAGAAGCCAGACCAACTGATCATTCATATTTATTTCCCTAAGGCTATAAAGGGTACCTAAGGGCATCCTGAAATGCCTACTGAGGTGGAAAGCCTGTGTTGAAGGGCTGGCTCTGCCACTTAGCTGCCAGATTTGGAGTCCATGGATCTCACCACAGAGAAATGGCCTTTCTAGAGGTTGTAATATATTATTATCTTCTCTTTCTTTTTTTGTGGTGCTAGGACTCAAACCTAGGGTCTTGTGCATGCTCGCTAAGCACTCTATTGCTGAGCTACATCTCCATTCCTTTATTGCATTATTTTCTCAAATGCTCATAATTTTAGGGAAGCATCTTGCTTTACCCCCATACCTAATTATCTATCCATCATCTATCTTTTTATCTATCTTTTGTCTATCATTTATCTATTACATATCACTATTTGTCTTATGTCTATATCTTCCTATCATCTACCTATTATATATCTACTGCTTATTTATATGTATATTTATCTTGTATCTATCATCTATCACATATCACCTATCATATACCATCTCTATTCTATCTATCTATCTATCTATCTATCTATCTATCTATCTATCTATCATCTTCCATCCATCCACATGTAAATCAAATTTACTGCTAGGAGGCTCACATGTGGCTTCCTTCTCCCACCATCCATACAACCAACTGACACAATGTTCCTCCAAACTACAGTTTAGGGAATAAAGATATTTATTTGGGCTTGCTAACAGAGCATATGATGACAATGAGGGGTGCTTACAAAAGTATAGACACCCTTGGGCTTTTTCCTCTACATGTCAGCTTGGGCCCACTGACCTAAGATGGTGTCTTCCTCCTCTCTGGCTTCTTCTGTGTCTCTTCTTAGTCCCTCCCTGTCATGCAATTAAGGCTGATTGATTGGGTGGGAGAGAGGTGACTGTCTCCCTTTGCCCCTCCCTTCCTATGGAGAGTCTTAGGGTTCAAACAGTTTGATGTAAGCAGGGGAGGGGGAAACTAGAGAAGATGTCCATCTGTTGCTGACCATTCAGAGGACACACCTATCCAGCACCATGTCATCTATCTTTTGTCTGTCATGTATCTGTCTATAATGTATCTATTATGTATCTCTATGTAATTTATCCTTTGCTGTCTATTAAATACTTTTCTAAAAGCAATTTCTGGGTAAACAGGGTAAGTAGAAATGACTGAGGCTAAACAGTACCCTTTGGAGCACTTCTACCCTTGCCCTGGCTGGTGTTGACCCCTTGCTCCCTGTGCACAGGTTGAAACTCTGTGCTGAACTAGGCATGTCCTGGCAGTAGGAGGCCATGGTGAGGAGATGCTGGCAGCATTAGTTGCTCAATCCAGACAAGAGTGTGTCCATTTCAGCTTGGGTAAGTACATCCTGAATAATTCTCAACCCATTCTGGAACATGTCCACAGTGGCTGGCTCATTCACTTTGTGTTCCAGGCATTTGTCAAAATGAAGTCAAAATAGATTGCTGCCTCTCATGAGGCTGTGAAATCTGAGAGCTGGGAACTTCCTTGCAGAGTGGGTTTCCAAAAGACTGCTTAAGCTGGGTGACTAAACTTTGGCTGTTCCCAGCTTTGGGTGAGCTTGTGTGACTGGGTGGCCTGCATAGCAGAGCCACACATCTGTGAATTCCACAGTCTTGATTCCTCTCCATGAGCCAGGCACTCTGAGGCACTGAATGTGGAGTGGTGCCTGAGACCTGCTTGGTTGCAGTGTCTCTGCACTCCTCTGGTGATCTGAAAGCCCCATAGCCCCAGAGCTAAGTTACCCTGGCACTTATGGAGGCTCAGTCTCTCAGGGGACCATCCAAGGCTGACCTGGAGTTGGCCAAAGGGTTACACTTCCTCCTCTTGGCTGAGCAGCATCATCAGAGCTGTGTTCTTCTTCCTCACTACAAGGACCAAGTAGTGTCGGGAGGGAACAGTCTGCCCTGTCTACAGTTCTAATGGACAACACGGGTCGGAGCCTATAGGTAAAAATGAGCATGATCAGAGAGGTATGTGCATTCAGGCCTGGAGAACTGATCTCAGACCAGGATGTGATAGAAACAAAGTCATGGGTGAGGTGAGGACTAGTAAGTGGGGCAGAAAGTATTGGTCTATAGCCCAAGACAAGGGAGGAGTAGGTTTGGAAATTCATTGTGGAGGGGCTAACCTTTCCTTCTTTATTCCCTTACCTAGCACAGCATTTATTACAAATGTTAATTAATTTGAATTAAATTCTATAGAGATTCCTCTCAATGTACTGCCTGAAGATTACACTGTGTTACATTCAATCGAGGATGACAAACCACTTTCAGCTGAGAGATTGAGGGATGGGAAGAGGCATCATTGCCACCAGCTTTCTCCATGCAGGGGAAATGCTTCACATTTATGATCTAGCTGAAGTCTTCAAAGAACCCCACAAGGAAACAGCCTCAGAGAAGTCACTCGCCCAGGTTCACACAGCTGTGTATAGCAAGAAGGCTATGTATGTGGAAACCCAGGACTGTCTAATTTTCAAAGCCCAAATCTGTCCTTCAGAGATACTCCGAGAGCCCCTTGGGGACAGAGCTTGTTCCTCTGCCAACTTTGTGCTTCTGCTGCTGGGTTGAACATGGGAAGTAGTCAGTGTCTTTGGAAAATGAATCACTGAATGATAAATGGTGACAGATGGAGTTGTATCTTCATTTATGTGCCTCTGTGTGATTCCACATTATAGGGATGCCTGAACAAAGACAAAGACAGTTTATGGCATTGGTTAGAACCAGGGGTACCTGATCTGTTCTGAGAACTTGGTACTTCTGATTTCTCTCAGAACTGTTCTCTCAAAGGCATGCTCTCTCTTTATTGAAAAAGTACATTCATCATCACATGGGAAAAGAGGAACTTGTCTTATTAGAGGATTTTGCCTCTTCTGACCCCTACTGACCCAGGACAGCACACACAACCACAGATAGATGTTATCAGTCTAATCCCACCTGTTGTTTACAACACAGACAGGATAAATCATTGCTGCTTTCACTGCTTGATATTTTACAACATACAACATGCACACGTTCTGGGTCAGGGACAAGGAAAGGTCACGAGGGATTGAAGCTATATATTTAGGTTATAAGAGCCCAAGGCCTTGTAAGTTTGTTAACATGATAAGCAAGCTTAAATAATCCCAAAATATAAGATTTACCTTAACTTTGGTTACAAGGTTAGGTAAGAGTCAGTCCCACATTTATGCTTTTGTGATTAAAAAAATTATTATTTATGTGTACATGTCTTTGTGGCTGTATGTGCATATATGTGCAGGTGCCCACAGAGTGCAGAAGAGGGTCCCCTGGAACTGGAGTTACAGGTGGTTATAAGCTGCCCAATGTGGGTGCTGGGCAGAATTCAGGTCCTCTGGAAAACCATCAAATGCTCTCAACTGCTGAGCCATCTCTTTAGACCCTATACATGTTTTTAAAGAGTCCAGGCCTTGATGTTCACATGCTTAAGATGATGGAATATTCATTTCTTCTTTTCTTGTTGCTGTGAGACCAAATACCTGACACAGAGCAACGTAAGGGAGGAAGGGCTTATTTTGGCTTATAGTTCTAGGGGATACACCCTATCATGGCAGGTAAGGTCGAGGTGGCAGGAGCATGAAGCAGCAGGTCATGCCACATCCATGGCCAGGAAGCAGAGAGATGAATGCTGGTCTGCAGCTGGATTTCTCCTTTTTATTCAACCCAGGACCTCAGCCCATGAAATGGTACCACCCACATTTAGGGTGGGTCTTCCTTCTTCAATTAGCCCAATCTAGAAACTCCCTCATAGACATGCCCAGAGGATTTTCTACTAGTTGACTCTAAGATCCTGTAGAGTTGGCAATAGATTCTAGTCATCAAAACAGAGATTTGGTTTTTAAAGTCTTATCACTAAGAAGCAAAGGGCGCATGCTCTATTTTTTTAGTGTTCTTTTCCCACTAATGCTTCTGATGCCCAAAGTCTTTCTGCTATTTAAAACAGCCTACGTCTCCAAAAGATAACACCACAGTGGGTTAAACCCAGCTGGGGTTTTGAATAGTTCCTCCACTGCTGGAGGAATATTTGAGACCCCCTTCTTTTTTCTGAACCCCACAGAATCAATTCTGATTCTGATTACTACAGTTCCTATCTTAAAAGCAACTTAAAACCTGTCTAGGCAAACACATCTACAAACAAAAGTTTGTTTGCTGTATATAGAAAAAAATGCCATCAGAGGACTAATTTGCCAGCTTTGTTGATTACCCATTGTAATGAGCCTTGTTACATAACTAAAATAATTTTTAACTGAATTTTACTACTAATTAACATTTTACACATTCTGCAGTGGACATTCTAGACTGAATTGGAGACATAATTATGTCATTTCTATGCAAAGAGCAGCTTATGAATTATTAATTAATATTAAATCTGTTGATTAAAGGCTAATTCATAAGTAAACATATTATGGCTTAGCAAGGATCGCTGTCTAGAAGCTTCCTTTCATAATTTCTCTGGCCTCCTGTCCCTTAAGCATCCAAGACAGAAACTAGCCACACAGATTCCAAATAACAAGGGAAATCCATTTCACACTCTGAATTTTTAACTACGACTGAGCCTTTTGCATCCTAGCTGCTTTTAAAAGGGCGGAGCAGCACACGGAGGGTGTAGAAGGCTAAGGAAAAGCGTCAGCTTTACTTCCCTTCCTTCCTTCCCTTCCCACTCTTCTATCCCCTTCCCCTTTTGCCCCTTTCTACCTTCCCTTCCCTTCCATTTTCTTTCCTTTCCTTTCTGTGCTTGAGATGTAACTGAGAACACTGTGCATTCCAGGGAAGAACTCAACTGCTAACTACGTCCCAACCCTTTTATATGTTCTTAAACTCTAAACCGGAGAATTATTCTCTTAGAGTGCACAAGCAGCTCTCTTCCTGGGACACCCAGCCTGGGATATACTGAAGAGCTGGGGTCTAAATGCTGTCTGTGCAACCCCTCCCAAGGAAAGCATAACCAGGAGGGGTTAACTCCTGAAGAGAAATCGAGGGACACCTCTGCTACCCCTTCCTTTCAGGTTTACCTTGTACAGTCCTGGCCCTGGCTGTCCCCTACAGATGTGACTGCTACTTAGCTCACACATGGATGGCACAGATGGGCCAATCTCCTCCCTGAACTTCAGAGGAAAAACTCAAGAGGTCTCCCTCTTTGACTGCACATTATGTCAGGCCAAAATTCCTGATGACTATTAGGTTTGATCTGTGTCTTGGCCTGGTGGCTTTCTCTACCTAGAGTTCCCTGTCCTACATTCTCTCTCTCTCTCTCTCTCTCTCTCTCTCTCTCTCTCTCGGAAAGTCACTTTCTGCCACTTGGAGGGTCTGTACTGAGAATGCCTACTTAACTATACTATGTTATCAATACATTACTGTTTCACAAATTCACACATGTGCACATATAGTCCCATTTTTAGCAATATTAGCACAATATTATGTTTTATACGTGTATATTTTTAGTAAAGTCAACATCTGTCAGTTCATTTGATCCTCTTAATTCCCACTGAGTAGAAAATACTGCTATTCTGACACTATCCCAAGGTAAGTGTCCATAGAAAGCTTACCCATTGCTCTATAGCAGGTCACTCTTGAAGAAGAAACCTTAATCCTTAACTTCTGCTTCCTCATGACTCTAGAGCCACCTGCACACCTGTGTTTATTGCTTCTCTATTCATAGTAGCTAAGTTGTGGAATCAGCTTGATACCCATGAATGGATGGACATCTAATGGAGTTTTATTCAGCCAAAAAAGAAGAATAAAATTGTTATTTGCAAGGAAATCCATGGAACTGGACGGTACCATGTTAAGTGAAATAATCCAACCTCATGTCAGCTATCATCTGTTTTCTATTGTGTGGTATGTGGCATCTAGTTGTGGGGAGGGAAGGGTTTGGAAGCTAAAAGGAGACTGCCAGGGACATGGAACGGGTAAAGGGGGGGGGATAAGAAAGGGTAATGGGGTCAATATGATGAAAACATATTATATACATGTATAGCAAGCTTATAATGAAACCCATTACCTGGTATAAAGATTTAAAATAAAAATGGACATAGAGACAGTCTTCAGATAGAGCCAGGTTTAATGTAGACACCAGTGATTTTTTTGTTTCTGCTAAGATAGTGTAATGGCAGTGCCCAGGGCATTGTCCTCCCTGGAAACCAGCAGAAGAGGTCACATACCCCTTGTTACATATGGACACAAGTGTTGCTTTTTAAACTGAGCATTTCATTTGTCTAAATTCTGTGAGAAAGGTTCAAGCACAGGGAAGTGAAGTCATTTGCTTTTAGTCACTCTAATGGCTGCAGTGGTGATGTAACTTGAGACTGTATCCATTAGGACAGAATTCCCCTAGTCTGAGAATCGATGGTCTTCAGTTTCATTATGGCAGAAATGTGATGCTTCTGGACAAGACATGTCACTGAGCTTCCTGGCCTGGCACCACAACTGTGATTTTAATGTCAAAATGTGATTCCTCTTATTGAGAGCATTATGCTTTGTATTATTGCATGCTTGGATCCTGACAGCTAGCCCTGAGGAACTCTTGATGCCACTGGATTTGGTTACTTTAGTCTCTGGTCAGACTTGCATTCATTTCATATCTTAAATCCAATGATCCAATCTAATAAAATTATAAAAGATTTAAAACTGCTCAATGCTTAATCAGCTTAGTCCAAGAGAATTAAATCAAAGCCCAAGGTGTGCATACTTTCTCACCCAAATGAAATCTCACCCAGGGGAACATTCTTATTATTTGGTTACTTATTATTTGGAAGGCTGAAAGGCTGAGATGAGACTGCATGAATTTTAAAAGATATACCAAGAACCTGGCAAAATAGAAGCAATTCTCTGGCTTTACTGGTGAAGCACTGTGCGAAGTGAAATCTGAGATCCAATTTGACATGTGACTTTGGGAACTGCGGTGCCTCAGACTCACCATCTGCAGAACTGGATAACAGAATTAATGTTGAAGAATTATTGTAATGGCTAATGGAGATTACACACATCTACATGTATATATTCCTGCAGTACACGTGTGTGTGTGTGTGTGTGTGTGTGTGTGTGTGTGTGTGTGTGATCTAGTTTGCTTTCTGTTGCTGCAGTAAAATACTGGCCAAAAACCAACTTGGAGAGGAAATGATTTATTTCATCTTACACTTCCAAGAAACAGTCCATCACAGAGGGACTGGGCAGGAACTGAAGCAGAAACCATAGAGGAAAGCTGCTTACTGGCTTGCTTCCCCCTGGCTTTCTCAAATACTTTTCTCAGATAGCACAGGCCCACCAGATAGCCCAGTGCCAGGTGTGACACTGCTTACAGTGGGCTGGGCCTTCCTACATCAATTGGTAATTAAGAAAATGCCCCAAAGACAGGCTCACAAGTCATTTGGACGGAGGAACTTCCTCAGTTGAGACTCTCTCCTTCCAAGTGTCTCTAGTTTATGACAGATTGACTCAAACTAACCAGTACAATGTGTGTGTACTTGAGAAGTGGTCTATCAAAAATGTACATTGTCATTTTATTATGCCACTAATGACATGTAGCAAAATATTGTATTTATAATTTTATAATCTACATATAATTATTCCATATTAAAAGTAATCATCAGTAGGCACAAACAATGGGGGGAAGTCTTTCCCCCTACAGAACCTGGAGTAGACCTCTTTGTCTATGTCTTGATAGACTTCAGGAAGCAAGAGAGAGAGATTCAGGGTTGACATAGGCCTTGCCTGAAGAGGCTCGGTGTAAAGAACATAGCTGCAGAGATGGCTGTGAATCATCCAGTGTGGTTCTTGAAAATACTTGTGAGGATATCCCACTCCATGCTTTATTCCAAGTATGGATTAGTGTATGCCTCAGATTAGAACTGAGAACTAGTTCCAAGAATCCTGGAGGATCTTTGTCTTGCTGTTGGGGAAAGCTTTTATCAGTAGTCCATCAATACAGACAAGTTACTGATTCCTCTTGGACAAAGCAGACTTCTCAACTAAATATTCTACAAATATGGGATCTGTTAATAATCAGAGAGGTCTGCTCACAAAGACATAAATCCACGCATTCATCCATCCACTCACCCATCCGTCAATCAAATTGAGCGTTTGAACATTTATGTCCTGCCCTGAGCTAGGCACTTGAAATGCAGGTGGTATGCACCATCCCTCTGGGCCCTGAGGAGCTGTGGAGTATGGGGAACCACTGAGCTATAGTAAGTCCTAGCCGAGGTGGATTCCACAGTGATGCCCCACCCAGTCTTGGAGGACTGGGAGACCCTGGTGTCGTCGTCTCCTGGAAGTGTTCTCTTTAGATCATATTGCCATTCCTAGCGTTTCTTTTATACCTCAGGACCATATGGTTGGCTTCTGACCAGGGATGCATTTTAAACTTGTTATGGGGAGACCTGTTGTGACTAAACACTGCTAAAGTAACTGGTACTATGGGGATATTTGCAAAAGCGCTTTTTCCTTTCCAAATGGAGAGCTGAGTAGCACAGAAAAAAGAGGTTGTCATGGCTCTGAGTACTATTCTCTGTGCATTTGCAAGTCTCAGTCTTGATTATGTCTGCATGCATTCTTGACAATACACAGCTTCTGCGTTAAACTTCCCACTGCCAGGAGGCTTAGTCGAGTGCAGAGCAATGGCTCTGTGGTTCAGGTTCTGTTGAGGCTGCTGCCTGTACCACCAGGGGCCCAGTTCAGCACAGCATTCTGCCTGAATAATGGTGGGTTTTATCTCTTACTTTCACTTTTTTTTACTTAATTTAGTTTTGTATCAATAGGGAACAAACCCAGGACCTTGAGCATGCTTGGGAAATACTCTACACTAAATTACATCCCTAGCCTTTTAGTTTTTTTTTTTAAAGTAACATTTTTTAAAGTAACATTTTTATGATTATAAAAGTAACATATACTTTAAAAAATGTTTTATTATTTTTATTTTACGTATATGCATGTATTGCCTGCATGTAGGTAAATGCACCTGAGTCGTGCAATGCCTGCAGAGGACAGAAGAGGCTGTCAGATCCCCTGGAACTGGAGTTACGGGCAGTTGTTAGCTTCCATGTGGGTGCTGGGATTCAAACCCAGGTCTTCTGCAAGAACAATCAGTGTTCTTAACTGCTGAGCCATCTCTCCAGCCCTAAAAGTAATATGTACTTTTTATACACTTTTCAAGGGTAAAGGCACAATGAAAAGCCAGCCATTAAGCCAACCCATCAAGAGAACTTCTATTAATATTTTGGGGCATTCTCTTCCGTGTGTGTGTGTGTGTGTGTGTGTGTGTGTGTGTGTGTGTGTGCGCGCGCGCGCGATACTAGGTATCTAATCTCTATGCTGTTTCCTAACTGTGTTTCTTATTGTTGCCATAACAAATTACTGCAAACTTAGTGCCTATAGCTGCCCACATTTTTTTCTCCTACAGTTCTTTGAGTCAGAAGGTATAAGTCTTGCACACACACACACACACACACACACACACACAAGCACAGGGCAGACAATTGTGACACCAAGCTTTTACAAATGATTTTACTGAAGGCATAGAATACATGTTTCATTTCCCTTAGAATCTTTTCATAATTATATATTTGTCTAACTCCTGAGTATTCCCTCACCACACTTTCCTCTAAACATAAAGAAAGCTTCCCCATGGGTGAGCGAGGCTCTGCTTCTGTGTGCAGTGTTTTGTTTCTGCAGTGGAGTGTGGAGGAGCCCTGGTGCTTCTGTCCTTCCAAACCTTAAGAGGCTGACAGTATTATTGATCATCTGCCTGTCACAGGCACTGGCCTCGCGCCTCTCCTGGTCTGCTTAACCATTGTATTTTCAGCCTTAGAAGCTGAACTGACCCCCAGGGATGGTGGAGATACATTTTGCAGAGTTCATAGCTCCCCCAAATCTCTTGGGTTGAGCATTTCTACCTGAACTGGAAACTTTTGATGTGTAAGTCAATTTGTTCTTAAAATAAAAATGTCTTGTGAATAAAAAGGCCAAGAAAAGCCTTACCCTGGCTTTCCAGGGTAGCGAAGACATCACAGCACACAACATTTAGCGACTGAGGTAGAAAGGAATGACAGCAACCTCTGTAATTTACTTGGTTTTAAAACTGGAAAAGTATTTGGCAAAAAAGGAAATTTGCATTCTCTTGTATTTTAGTGTTTGAAAAATAATGTAAGCTATGCAGGGACTATCATCTGACCTTCCAAACATGTTCAGGAGCTGGCTTGCCAGACTCTATTACTTACTTTTTTTTTTTTTTTTTTTTTTTTTTGAGACAGGGTCTCCCTGTAGCCCCAGCTGTCCTGGAACTCCCTATGTAGACCAGGGGGGC
>NW_008343385.1:5791167-5834326 GCF_000622305.1 Nannospalax galili | reverse complement strand
ACAAAGATCCGCCTGCCTCTGCCTCCGGAGTGCTGGGATTAAAGGTGTGTGACACCATGCTCAGCTACTTTTTAAAGAAATCATTTATGTATCTTTGAAGAAAGAACTTGGCATTTCCATCACAAAGATTTGTTCTTTGTTTAATCTTTTTTTGTCCAAGAAAAATGTAGTTATGCTGGAATTTTTTGGAAAAAAAAGAACACAAGTTTTTAAGTCAAGATCTTTATAATCTACTAACAAAAAAACTTAATGTATTTTCTTCACTATGCTACAGATTGAGATTTTAATTTCTAAGGCAGGAATCAAGAGCATAAAATGAAATTTCGCTCAGACCACTGGCATTTTATGATGCAATGAATGTATTTACAAGAACAGACAGTGGTCAGACACTGTGCAGTTAGTGACTGGCATGAGACGAAGAGGCCAAATGGGCTGGACTGAAGAGTGACTTCAAGTGACACATCAAGAGGGACACATGCTGCAGATTTCACTTTCTCAGCAGACATTGGAAAGAAGATTCTAGAGATTAATAGTTGATTATTTAAAGGAAGCTGGGTTTTTTCTCCCTTTGCTGTAAATAAATTTTTCTAGGGCCACAATGCTTAAAAACAGGAGATTCTAAGCTTATATATTTGCATGTCCCAGTTGTGGTGAAGAAAACGAGAAGTTCTGGGGTGGAAGAACTTTCTCTGGCAGATAAATTCCTAATAGTCTTTTTGTACTGCATTTAAAACAAGCTCTGGAATTTAATACTAAACTCTTTGACCTTACTCTGCCCTTCAGACACTAAAGGGGAGGGTAGAGTTTCTAGAAACTGGCGACAGAGAGGGAAGAAATGTTGGCAAGATCCCAGTGAAATAGAGCAGACTCATTAAAAATGCAGTCACAACCACACCAAGGGTTAGAGACTGTATGGAGCCACAGAATTCTTGCTGCTAGGGAGACAGTGAACTGACCAGGTACTCTGGAAAACCGTTGGTGGTTTCTTAGAGAGTTGAATGTACACTTACCATACAGCCCAGAAATACCACTCCTGGGTAGTGGCAAGAGAAAATTAAAATGTGCTAAAATATCCATACATGAATATTCATAGCAGCTTTATTCATAATAGTAAAAAACTGGAAACAGCCCAAAGAGTTCATCAATAGGTGAATAGATTCTTTTTTAAACACGGTATATCTGCATAATAGAACACTGCTTAGCCATAAAAGGGAAATGGACTATTGATATATGCAGCACAATGGACGAATCTCAAAAACATTCTGTTGTGCAAAAGGAACCAGACATAAAAGATTATATATGGTCTGTTTCCATTTAAATGACGTTCTGAAAGAGATGGATGTAACCTGTAATAGATGTGACAGTGGTTGTCTGGGGCTGGAGTGGGAGGTAAGGGTTGACTGGGGAGCACAAGGCAGCCATGTAAACGGTGGATATTTTCTGTCTTGATTTAGGTGGTAGTTACTTGAATGTAGACATTTGTCAAAAGTTGCCAAACTACACCAGAATGTGTCTTTTTCATGGCATGCAAATCGTACCAGCATAAAACTGATTTTTAAAATGTAGTTACAGGAATTACCGAAATGATGATAGCACGGCTCAGACCTCTTTACTACACTGCACATAGTTATGGCAACAAGAGGAAACACTTCAGAAGGGTTTTAAGAAGCGCTAATACCAGCTAATTGCTCTGTCATTGAGTGAGTTGTTAGGGGCTTAAAATCCCTGTAAGGGAATCCCTTCTACTTTTCAGGTGAAACACACACACACACACACACACACACACACACACACACACACACTGTTCAAGGCAGACAATGAAAATGAGAAATGTGTTGCCTTTATTTCTAGATTCTATTGAATAGTTTCATTGAACCAACATTAACTGGTTCTGCCAGGTACAAAGTATCCTGGGATGAAAACATGGCCCGACCCCTCAAGAGCAAACAGTCTAGCAAAAGACAATGATGATCCTAACAATGGGGTTCGTAAACAATAACAGCAGCAATATTAACTACTGTTTAATAGCTTCTCCCCCTGAGGCATGCACTAAGTCAGGTGATTGATACACTATCTCAATCTCCACAGTAGCTTTTACAGTGTGGGGGCTCTTAGTTCCCTATTTTATAGAAGATACAACTAAACTGAGAGGTGTTAAGTCGCTTATCCAAGATCCAACCATTCAGGATCAGTGCTGGGGGGTTGGAGCCCAACAATGTTGACGAGGGAATGTTTGACTTGAGGGGTCTGTTCAACCTGCTCAGAGCCGCCTCCAATTCTAAGCCAGAGAAACTTTTTCCTCAGCAAGCAGAACTGCCATTGTTCTACCTCTCCACCCACCTTTCCAGAGTCTTCCACAGTCCAGGATCCTTGCAAGTCCTGAGGCTGACATCCTGCCATCTGGGGGGGCGGGGGGGGGGGGGCTGCAGATCTGAATAATGTTTTTGGATTTGTGTCTCTCATGTTGTCACTGATTAGCTCTAACTCTTCCTGGCAAGGCTCCTGCTGGGCTATTTCAGGAAACAAAAATTCATTACACACATCCTTATTGATTTTTCCCTGTCCTTTGCTTATTACTGAAATGCTTTTCCCTCCCTCTCTTGAAGAAACAGTGCTGCAATTACTGGAAGTTTCTTCCCCGAAGCCTCCGGAGGACCAGAGGGCCTTGAGGCTCCTGGGAGTAGGGGGCTGGCTGCATCTCTGCACTCTGTGAAGGAGAAAGGGAGGGGAGAGGGCAGTGATTGCCTCAGTTTAAAGCAGCTCTACAGGGGCTTTGACTTGAGAATAAATAGTGCATTAAATAAATGCCAGTTCTGCCCTTAGCCATCAGCTGTGTTTACTGGTCTCTCCATCTCCTTTTCTAGTAGTTTTCAGTGACCATGCTGCTGTGGTAGTTAGTTCAGGGAGATCTCACTCACCTGCAGGCTCAAAAGAAGAAACTAACTTCTCTGGAACAAATTAAAATTCAGTGAAAATCTTATTGAGCGTCTGCTGTGTTAGGTCTAGGGAGACATTTGAACAAGGAACGCTGGTCTGTGTGTGTCCCATGGATTTACAGACTGGTGGGGGTGTGAACAGTAGCAACAGCATCAACAGTGAAAAAAAAATACAGACGAATAAAACAGCAACAAATTGTAATGTCAACAGCAGGTTGTTGAAGTAGAAGAAAATGGCCCTGTCTATGCAACATTACCTGTCAGGCAGTGCCATTAATCTGCCAAAGAAAACAAATGACGTAAGCATTCTCCCTGAGTTTAGGGACATTAAGTAGCCGGTTCCAGATGACCCAGTTAGAGCTGGATGCAAAGTTGGGTCTGCCTGGCTCACAGACAAGTGTTGTTTCCACAGCTGAGTACTCAGGCACACAGAGTTCCCTCCAAGGTCCTTGGGGTATGGTGGAGTTTGCTCTATGGTCAGCTCTTGGTGTTGCCTGCTCCTGCCCGCAGCCAGAGGAAGGAGAAACCAAAGTTCTCATCCTATGTCCACAGAAGACTGGGCATAATATGTCCCTGGGTAAGGTCTTAAATTGATCGTGACCTTCTCCATCTTGGATACGAATGGGTTGAAGCTGGCGTGGAGGCTCCCTTAGCTGTGGAAGGTCTCAGTTCTGGGGCTACTGTTCTCCTGCCCAGCACCATGTGCCCTCTAGGCTTTGGCACAGCTTGTTCCTGCTCTGCCAAGCCTGCCTCATATTTATTCATAGTTATTCACATTTCTGCTCAGTCTCTTTCTCACATCAGTGCTCCCAGCCCTTTCCCTCACATGGTAGCGCAGGTGGGTGGAAGCCGCCTCTGCTTTTGAGCGATCAGCTAAGGTCGAAGGCAGGCACACAAGGGGACTTCTCATGGGCACTGGAGACAGGGGTTGCAGAGGGCAATGACTCTAGGTTCTGAGTTCTTAGAGCCATGTTCTGGAGAAAAAGAAGAAAAGTTGAGAGGCGAGGAAGCCTGCCCATGGGTAGGTGCAACCCCGATGTGTTGATATGCACATTCCCAGAGGGTGCTGGGAAATCTATCTTGCTGGAATGAAGTGAGAACAGAGGGGTCTGAGAATGGGCACAGGAATGAAGGCTTGGGGAGTGTCACCTCCAGTCCACCAAGCATAGTGATGTGTCTAGGCCTGCCTCCCACCTGCACCCCATAATGACAAACAGATGACTCATGGCACACACAGAGGCCCACACAGAAACACTTCACATGTAACAATATAGGGGCACAAAGAAAACAAAGCCAAGCCCTTGATCTCCTCTGGCAAAAAAAAAAAAAAACAACTCCCACACCAAGCCCAGAACAGAAAACTGTACCTAGTTGATTCCAATTGCCCATCACTGCAGTGGTTTTCAATATTTTCAGTTACCCCTGTCAGTTCAGAATATGCTCCCACTCTTCTCCCAGCATATCCTAAATGTGCTGGCCTCACATGATGCCCAGTCACTGAAGATGTGGTGGAAAGGTAGGGTGGGATCTAGCCCTTGACTGGAATGCCCCTGGGAGCAAATCCTCTGGTGTGACTGGCTTACATCCCATCAGCAACCTGAGATGCTCACATCTCTCATTGGTTCTTTACCATTACAACGACCTTTACCATTACAATAATTTTGGATCCAAAGAAGAGAAATATGAATTCATAGGTCCCTGATCATTCCTCCATTTTTCCACTGAAATGCTATTTCCCCTACTATGTAAATGAGATGGCTATTCCTCTGAGAACCATGTACTTTCCTTTCACAATACTTAACCAGAATTTCATTCTATACTTAAGGATTATCTCTTCCCATGTCTCCCATCAGTAATTCAAAAAATGCATGATTCTGTTTACTCCTGGATCATCAGTATCTTGACAAGTCTTGGTATGTAGACCGTGGGGGATGTGTGCGCACGTGCGCGCGTGCACTCACACACACACACAAATAATAATAAATGTGATAAAATTTCTGAAATCTGGCTAATTCTTCTCTAGTTCTAAGGATCTGTTTTTAGTTAAGACAGACTATAAAATTCTAGTGTGAAAAACCATGTGCTAATAAGAGTTACTTTACCTTGGATGGCTGAGAATTGTGCCCCTATTGTAATTGCTCCCAAGAAATCCTTGACACAAAGGAGCACACTGTGCTCCTGTCAGGGGACCCAAAGAAGCATGAGAGAACAAGAAAGCCTCTCTCCACTGACCCTGTGGGGAAATTGTCCTGTTTTTATCACCAGGCAAGAGCTGCGGTGGGCTAACTCCAGGAGAGAGGCTCGGAGTCTCATCACAGAAGCTGCTGTCTGGAGCCCTGCTCCACCTAAGCAGTGATGGCCAAGAGAAAGACTGTGCCTTTGGTAAAACTGTGATCTCTGGCCTTCATCTGTCTGTCATCCAGGTGTCAGGGATGGTTCTTAGGTTGGGGTGTGGAGGAGATGGTCATGGTCATCTAGCTGGGTTGGCACAGACAGAACATAACTCGATTTCTTCACTAATGATTCTTCTTCCTTCTGCCAAGCTGATTGCGATTGTTAATGGATTCACCACTGGGAAATTACATTGGAACAGGGGTGTTCTTGGAAGGGTGGCTTGCTCAGTGATGACATGGGTCACAGAGATGAGAATCCAACCCAGCCCAGTGCAGGCTGTGGAGTCCAAGAGTCTAGGTGATAAGTTTGTCTTGAAGAGAAAGAGTTAAGCAAGGCCAAAAATAACTAGCTGCCAGGGCATTCAGACTTTACCAAGCTGTAGTTGGCCTTCAATGCAATGTTCATTCTTTTGTCTAGTTCATATCACTGTCTCACATCCAGCATGATCATAGTAACATTGAGGAAGGGAAGTTAGGGCTCCATTATGGCAATCACCAAATGTCTGCAATTGCCACTGTAATATCTAGTACTATTAGATATTACACAGTTATCAGTTAAATCCTGATTATCAAATATTACAGTTGACTCCTAATTATTTGATATATCAATAAGTGCTATTACAGTATAGTTTTTAAATTTTAATTCATTATTGTGTGTGTATGTGTGAGTGTGATGTGTGTGGGGTTGTGTGTTTCATGGTACACATTTGGAGGTCAGAGGACAATTTTGAGGAGCTGGTTTTCTGTTTCCACCTTTACTCATTTAACCACTGAACCATCTTGCTGTCCCTATAGTATGGATTTTGACTATTTTCCAAAGATCCCTGTGTTTATTAATAATAGTCCCAGCTTGGTGCTAGTGGGAGGTGAAAACCTTTAAAAGGTTTAACTAGAAGTCTTCTGGTCTTATAAGGATGTGCCCTTTAAGGGAGTGGTGGGACCCTCCCCATCTCTCCTAGCTTCTGGGCTGCTGTGAGGTGAGTGTTTTTCTCCGCTATGTGCTCCTGCTGTGATATACTGCCTTGCCACAGGTCCAAAGCAAAGAGGCAACTGACCATGGATGGAAACCTCCAAAGCCGTGAGCCCAAATAGACCTTCTCTCCTTCAGATTGATTATCTCAGTTATTTTGTTGCAGTGATGGAAAGCTTAGTAATACATTAATTATCAGATTCCATTATAATAAGGACCTGAATTTAAACATACACTGGCTTAAGTTCTTTCATGTAAAGAAATATGAAAGGGGGCTGGAGAAATGACTCAGTGGTTCAGAACACCCACCGTTCTTACAGAGGACCTCGGTTTGGCTCCCAGCACCCATATGGTGGTTCACAGCCATCTGTAACTTCAGTTCCAGGGGATCTAATGCCCTCTTCTGGCCTCTTTGACTACCGCATGCATGTGGTGCACATGCACGCATACAGGCAAACACTCATACACATAAAAATAAATTAAAAAAAAAACAAACATGGAAGAAAGTGGTCCAAGTCTTGTATGGCAGCTCTGTGAAGTCATTCAAGACACAATGGATTTAGCACAACATTTTTATCCCCAAGGTCTTTTTAAAAGAAGGGTGCTGAAGTTCCAGTCATGTCAAACTGTGAGGCAGCAAGAGGAAGAAGAAGGCTTGTTTCCCCATGGTGTCAGATATTTTGAAGCTCTTTAAATAGTCTTCTTGCAAGTCCTATTCAGTGTTTCCAGTTAGCTCAGTCACATGGCTACAGCAAAGCAAGCTGGGAAGTGCTTTCCTGGTCCGCATTGCTGGGCCTGATAGGTTGAAGGTTATCTCTCCAAGGAAAAAATTGGAGAGCGTGGAATGAGAGGGGACTAACAGTTTCTGCCACATTCCGTTTGGGTATCCCAGGTTCTTTGCTACACTATCCAATTTATATTGGGACTGTGCAAGAAGAAAAGAAAAATGGAAGAAAATGAAACTTTAGGCTAGTCCACCTAGATATTTACTGTCAGATATGATTTCAAAAATATTGTTAGAAAAGACATCGAGTTCCTATCTTCACAAGAGTGTGGAGTTTGCCATATTTTCCTGGCATGTATTTTCTTTCCTACTCATAGGTCTAGAGGGAGGCAGAGATCAAGTTTGGCTGTGGGCATCCAGAAAAGAGGTTCAGTGGTAGGTTAGACACATAGCTCTAAAGCCGGAGGGAGTGGTACGGGCTGAATGAAGATCCTGAGGCCCCAGGTCAGAAGAAGATGGATGCCCAGGGAAGTGATGGATGAATATGAGAAGAAAGGACGAGGGCCCCCCAAACCCTCAGGGGAGCCCAGGGCATGTTCCTCCCTGTTGTTTACTTCCCATTTGTACATGTCTTCAGCTCTGTATCCCCATTGGGGAGTTTCTATGACAACCATGGAAGAACTGTCGACAATGTGCTTTGAACTTCCCAGAAATCAGGCGTTTAGCCAGCACAAGGGTTGGTATGAACTTCTGGCCACACTTCAAGAGGCTCTCAGAGAGCACATGTTATTTCCCTTGAAGTACTCATTTCTTCTATAAGTATTTCCATCTCTCATGCCCGAGCTTCACACATCAACAGATTTACTTGACAATGTCCTACAGAAGAAGGACTGTCTTGACTTTCAAGTCAGAAGAGCTAATTAGAACAACTGCTTTTATTTTGGTACCATCCAGGATTCCAGTATGCTTATAGTGATGTATCATAAAAGCCCTCCTCAGCACTCCTATTCCATTAAATCTTCTATGATCTTGCACACATGAAAGCCCCTGATGGCAGAACAGCTTCTTAGGTGAATGGCAGGGTCTTTCCAATTCCCCCCACAGTACACTCTATCTTCTATGCTCCGTTCTCTCCTCCACTAAAGCACCATCTTGTCAATTTCAACATTTCTCCCATGGGACTGTAGACTCTTCGAAAAGAAAAGTCATGCTCATTTAAGTTTTGTGTTTTCAACACTCAGGACAGTGCTTGGCACTTGCCAGGTTCCTCATTAAATATTTGTTGGGTGGATGGATGAAAAAACAAGAGAAAGCCTTCAAATAATATAGTTGCAGTGGAAACTAAAAACACTTCTCTAAAGATGCTAAGATTGGGGGGACAAGCCTGTATTCTAGTGTGAACCAGGTTGACGTGGCACACTATTTGATTGCTTTGATTTCTGACATGCTTGTATTTATTATACAGAATCCCAAGTGTGGATCATGAAACTTGTCTCCCTCCCACCGACAGAGACAGAGAAACAGCGAGAGACAGGACAGGGGCTGAGAAGAAGGGAAAGCTCACAGGTTCCTAAACCCTGTGCATGTTGGAACATGGTTCTTTACTTGGTTTGTTAAATCTCATAGGTCCTAGCATTATTGACAAAGGAAAACATAAGGCAATGAAGTGAAAAAAGATGATTTGGGAGGAAAGGTTGAACAAAATTCTTTCTTATAGGAAAAATGAAAATCTGCTTGCCAATGGTTAGTTGCTCAGAAGAGGCAGCCAGCTGCTGAACTCACTCAGACAATACAATGCCTGGCAAACCTGTGAGCCAGTCTCTTGGCTCATCCACTAGGAAAATCTCCCCTCGGATCTTTGCTAAAGGATCTTTGCTAATCTAACCAGCCTTGCCCGCTGTTCTCTTCAGCTGTGATCTTGGCCATGTGCTCTGTCTTGAGTGGCACTCGGGCCATCTTCCCAGGATTCTTCCGTAAGTCTCCAGTAACATCTTTCTTCGTGCCATTATTAGAAGCTCTTGCTTCAGACATCATCAAAATCTGCTTTACCTCATGATTTACCCCTTACTAAAATTTAAAATTTTTACTTTAAAGGGCTCAGATGGGGAGTATGAGAAAGGCCTTCAGAGCTGGCCTCTTCCCACAGTGGCAAGCCTGCTGGCCTGAGAGATTTCTCTGGTTGCAGCGTAAAACATTTGCCCCAATGTTAACTTGGCCACTTGATCACAGGTGAGCCCTTAGCTCTGCCTCAAATATACATCCTTATGCACAGAAGTGAGTTGTACCTGGGATTGGCCAGTATCTTATACCCTGGGACTGTATTTTAACTGATTTGATTTGGGGTACAGTAGTACCCCCAGGTATAATCATTAGAATGCAGGTTCCTGGAGTACCCTCAAACCTAATGAGGACCTCTGAAGGAAGCTGTAAAATATCTCCCCAGGAGGGGCTGGAGAGATGGCTCAGCATTTAAGAACACTGACTGTTCTTGTAGAAGACCCGGGTTCGAATCCCAGCACCCACATGGCAGCTAACAACTGTCCGTAACTCCAGTTCCAAGGGATCTGACGGCCTCTTCTGTCCTCTGTGGGCATTGCACGACACGGGTTCACTTACCTACATGCAGGCAATACACGCATACACATAAAATAAAAATAATAAATAAAATATTTTTTAAAAATCTCCCCAGGAGAGACTAATAATCAGCAATCTGTGTAGTAAAGACTTTATAAGTCTTGTCTTGAAACTAAGTAAAACAATTGTTTTGGCTCAGGTTATATGGAACTGAATAAAAGCCAAAACTAGGAAATAATTAAATATTCATAAATAGGTGAGCGATTGAACAAATTGTAACAGAGTTGGCCTTCAGTATTCATATAGGATTGGTTCCAGAACTTTCCTCAGATACAAAAAAAAATAATCTATTGATGTACAAACCCCTTATATAAAATGATGTAGCGTTTGCATAAAAACCCCACACAGCCTTCCAAGTACTTCAAATCATCACTTGATTACTTATTATACCGAATGCAAGGTGGGCTCAATATAGTTCTTATACTGCATTGCTTAGGGAATAAAGACAAGGAAAACAAGTCAGTACCTGATTAGGACAGATGCAGTGAGTGCAGGCTTAATGTGTTAGCAATATAGTATGTTCTGGAAATAGTTTTGCTTCACCACTGGTTGAATCTACAGATGCGGAAGCCATGGATAGAGGGCCAATGTATATCCTTGCAATGGATGACTGTCAGTAAAAGGAATAAACGTGATAATTCACGTATGAATCTCAGTGCAATAACATGTATAAATTTCAAATATCACGCTGAAGAGAAAGGCAGACACAAAAGACTACATGCTGTTTGATCATAAACAACCTTAGCTGGGCATGGTGGCACATACCTTTAATCCCAGCACTCAGAAGGCAGAGGCAGGTGGAGCTCTGTGAGATTGAGGCCAGCCTGGTCTACGTAACGAGTTCTAGGCCAGCTGGGGCTACCAGGAGACCCTGTCTCAAAAATTCCAAAAAGAATTAAAAACAAACAAACCAATCTTATCTGTAGGAGAAGAAAGGAGATTGGTGGCTGCTTACGTCTAGGATGTGTGGTAAATATGAACCGAGGAAAAGCATAGAGGAAAATTTTGGTGGTAATAGAAATGACTGTGTTTGAAAATGTTTGGAAATTATTTTTACTTATATAGAATTGTCAAAACATCAGAATGTACACTTAAAATGCATAAATTTTATTGTATACAACATATCTAAATAACACTTGTTTTTTAGAAAAGCAGAAAGCTTTCTAATGATTTACGCTTTGAAGAAGAATTATGAAATTTCAGTTGTTCAAATCATATCACTAGTTTTACAAACTTCAGGGTGGCTGGTGGAGATTATGAAGCACAATGTAACTGCCTCCCTTCCTAAAAAAACCCCTTACAGAATCTCCAGTGCTCCTTGGAGTTAAAGCCCAGGGCTCTGTACTTGCACATACATGTCCCTGGTTGATTCTGCAGTTTGAGTCCATTTTCTAAAATGTCACAGCTCTGAAAAGTTTTGAACTATCACTGAACATCTTCTGAGTTGCTAATACAGTCCAGAATCAAAAGGATTGAAAGCTGAAGAACACTTTCATTATTAAATTCATAACCCTTTTAGCTGCAGGCCCTCATTAAAACCAGCTGCACTGTATTTTTGGCTAATTTGTATACAGTAGTGCCTTGTTTATCATGGGGTGTTAATTGCTTTGTTTGTGCCTTCTATAGGCTCCTAAATGATTTAACAGACAAGTGTCATCCCAGCCAGCCAGTTTTATAGGAATTGCTGCTCTGTTTAGCTTGACACTTTTTCCACCATTATCCCTGGAGTTTTCCTTTGGGGGGACAAAGTTGGTGGAATCCTAGTATGTTATTAGCTTTTCATTCAATTTATAAAGATAATCAACTATATTTATATAATCATAAATATAATCAACTTATAAAGAAGAAATTTTAATTTTGGCTCAATTTGGAAGGTTTTGCTCAGTCTGTGTCATGGTCAAGTGACCCCATTGCTTATGTGCCTTCAGTGAGCCAGACCATGATGGTGGTAGTGTGTAGTAGAGGAAGCAAGAAACCAGGATCCCACAATTCCCTTTGAGGACACACCCCCAGTGACCAAAGACCTCCTACTAAGCCTCATCTCTGAAAGATTCTACCACCTCTCCAACGTGACACTGGCTGAGGCCAAGCCTTTGGGGGACAGTCCAGATCCAAACTATAGATACGGTAAGTTCAGCTAACATTTACTGAACTTACTGTGCACAGAAGTATTAGTTTTGATCCTCCTACAAAGTAAACAGCCAACAAAGAAGACTCTGAGATGCAGAGATATTAAAGAACTTGCCAGAATGCTCATAGCTACATGGGTGCCAGAGTAAGACTTCAGTCCAGGTTCAACTCAGAACTGGACCTTGGCCATCGTTTCACACTGGAATCCCCTGAGATTATAGAATTCCAGGTATCTGAATCCTAGAACGACTAAACCAGAACCTCTTTGGGGTGTGATTGATGCATCAGTGTTTTTTTTCAGTGCTCCCCAGTGATTCTCATGTACAACTAAGGATTAGAATCATACTCCAAATTCTGGGTTATTTCCCATGACATGATAAGAAAGGATGGTGAGCAGAGGACCCAGGTTTACCCTGATAAACTGGGACTGAATTTTGTCTTGCTGGTACCGACTTTCAGGGATACATCATCCTGTTAGAAAACATGGTGCGTCTGAATTAAAGGAGTATATTTAGAGGACTGTTCTTTTCATTCTGACATTCGCTAAGTACCTACTATGCATCAGGCCCTAGTGATACAAGGGGAACAAGCTCTGGCCATGTTCCTAGAAAGCATATTGTCTTATCGAGAACACAGAGCTGTGAATGGACAACTGAAAAACTGGTATGCACCCTGAAGGGGAAAGGAGGTTCATGGTGACAAAGAATACAGAGAACTCAGTAAAGGCTCCTGGGACAGATGACATCTGAGTGACTAGGTGGGCAGAAACAGCCAGGTGAAGAGAGACCGTGCCAGACCAGAGGACCCCAGAGCAGAGAGATAGCAGAAATGTGAGGGGGGCTGTCAACATCCAAACAACACACGAGGCAGAGAATAGAGGGCAATGAGGCCAGAGTAAGAAGATGGATGGCTTTCAGAGCCCATGAAGGAGATAGAATCTTGTCCTGCAAGAGGTAGTCAGTCATGGAAGTGTGTTGAATAGGATGTGATGTGGTCAAGAACCAAGCTTTCTAGTGGTGATGGGGAAGAAAAACCTAGGGCCAAATGGAAGAGATAAAAGGCAGAAAACATACCTGGCAGCTTTCTATCCTGTATTCTAGTGGAACCGGAATATTCCAAAGGGTGTGGGTGAAGGAACAGTACTCTTAACATGATCAGCTTGTCCATAGTTGGTAATGATAGGGTCTGTTCTTCCTTAGCCAAGCAAGATTCTTATGCTTGGAGAAAGCAAACGCTTATCAGGCTAGGGAAGGGCTTTCACAGATCAAGGCTTGGCACCCAGAGTGTATTGTTGGGAAATGGTGGGACTGTCATAAGATTGGGCCTTGTGGGAGGTCCTCAAGTCATCTGGTTTATTGAGCTTTGGGAGACACTTATCCAAACCATGATCATCAGGATCTGAAACAGGGGGTAAGCTTCTGTGCATGTTCCTGGGAGAGGTTCCATAGCTTTCAGTATATTTTCAAAGGCATTTAGAACCTCCAGACTTAGAATTAAAGTTCAAATCCAAAGGAAAAATGGTCTGCTTTTTATGCTGACCTGGTGGCAGAAAGGCCCAAATGGATTTTCACAAATTGTTTTTTAATGAGGAAGTTTGAGGTGTCAGACTTGTCAAAGTACACACACACACACACACACACACACACACACACAACTGGTACATACTCCTCTCTAGTATGAAAGCATCTGTTGGGGAACCCTGCTGTTAAGGTTGGCTTCTTTCTCAGCAGGGGCTTCCTGCCTGACTTACCTGGAAAGTGCCTCCAAGCAGGGATGCCTGACCTTATTCAGAACATGACCTTTGGCATAGTTACCTGCAATAAAATCTGCCCCCAGGTTTTTTCTATATGATAACTAGGCATTGCCCTATAGTCAGATGATAGGATCCCCCAACCACATGAAAATAAAGCATACTATGAGCACCTACCAGCTGAAGCTTTGGCTGCTGCCTCCACACTATATTTTCCCTGACCCCCACTGAATAAACGGAGCTGTTTCACTGAATCCGGAGCTGTATCACTGAATCTGCCTCCCCAAAGGGCTTTCTTCTGTCAGTGCTCACTGGCCATTCTGACTCCGTTTGTCACTTCTGCTCCCTTTGTTCTTGTGGATCCGTGGCCAACGACCCACGAGGGGAGGGAGAGACCCCACAAGCATCCATGGGCTGTTTTTCTAGGTCTGCAGCTTTAGAATAGGAAAAGACAAGCTGACTGAAACAAAGGGATGAACACTGCCTGGAGGGAATCTGACTAGGAGCACCAGCTGCTGAGGTGACTGGTTTTGTTTGTGCAGGGGCAGAGGCTTAGCTCTCTGCTGGCTCTGAGGCCCAAGTGGCCAGCTGAGAAGAGGCTGAATTACCCGCCTCCTGTAGGCTTTTGTTGCTGTAACTCCACACACATACAAGCAAAACATGTGTTTCCCACCTTGCCATGATTTATGTTGACAGTTGCTTGCTAAAGCAGGTGGGCAGAAAGAGTTCTCCCAGCAGGAAAAGTCTGTCTCTGCGGCTTCATGACCAACTCTTCTGCATTAATGACTTTCATCGAGTGCTGCTGACGGTGTTGTCCTTCTGAAGCAGCTGTATCAGGGAGGTTAATTCATTTATGGGGAGGGCGATGAGATGGAGACCTGTGTCCCAAGTAGGTGAGTGTTCACAGTTAGAACCTGGCAGATGATTGTTAAAAGATGATTGCGTTAGTCAGCTTTGCATGGCTATGATGAAATAACTGAGGTAATTAACTCATGAAGAGAAAACATAAGCTTAGCTCATAGTTTTGGAACCTCCAATCCAACGTTCAGTGGACCCATTGTTTTGGGCCTCTGGTGGGGAGTTTGGATAATAATGGTGGGGAACGTATGGCAGAGCAAACTGTTTATATCACTAGCCAAGAAACAAAGAAAGACGCCCTTTTTGAGGGTGACCTAAGAATTTCCCACAAGGCCTCACTTCTTAAAGGTTTCACCACATCTCAGTACTGTGGCACTGGGTAACCAAGGCTAAAACATAGACCTTTCAAGGGCACTTATCTAACCCATAGCAATGACTGTACCTACTAATTAATCTAGTTAATTTTAGCCTTTCCAACAATCACAGGTTATTGCCAATGGATTGGGCTTCATCTAGGCTGCAGTTTCTTTCTTAAAAAAGGAGGATATTGTACAAGCAGATACTATCACATTGCTTAGCACTTTCATTAGACCCCCATTTTTTAGAGTACAGGATCCTGGCATCTATACACAATGTTTATAAGAAAGGCCTTAGATATTCCTCTTTACCTATATTAGAGTTCTCCAGAGAAGCAGAACTTATAGGATATATACAGATATATAGAAAGAGATTTATAAGAAGTATTGACTCTTATGATTATGGAGATTCAGAGGGGCTGAAACATGTTCCCTGCAAGCTGGAGGTCTAGGAAGCTGGTGGCCTAGTTCTAGCCAAACCTGAAGGCCTGAAAACCAGAGAAGCCAATGGTAAAAGACCAGTCCAAACCTGAAGGTCTGTGAGTTGGGGAGCTGAGGAGTTAAGTTCCAGCCCGAGTGTGACAGCACAGGAGCTGGGAGTCCCAGTGTCTAAAAGCAGCAGAAGATGGATATTCCAGATCAGGCAAACAACAAATTGTCCTTGTTCTGCTTCTTTGTTGTATTCAGGCAAATCTAATAAGAGCCTGCTCTGCTCTTCCGTTCTGTAACATCCTCAGATGCACTCAGTGTTTATCAGCTATGTGAGCATCACGTTAGTCCAGTTCAGTCAGGGAAGCTCTTTCTTACTCTCTTAACATATTGAATTTCCATAAGATGACATTGAGTTAAAAGGTTTACTAGAAAACTTTTTTTTAAAAGATTTATTTTTAATATCTCTCTCTCTCCTGATGTAGGTGCTGGAGCCCAAATTTGAGACCTATACAAGAACAGTACACACTCTTAACTGCTGAGCCATCCCTCCAGCCCTGATTTAGTTTATTTTAAATTATGTGTGTGTGTGTGTGTGTGTGTGTGTGTGTGTGTGTGCACGTGTGTGTGTATGAGCACCTGTGAGTTCAGGTGCCACTGGAGGTTAGAAGAAGGTGTTAAATGCTTTAGAGCTGGAGTTATAGGTAGTTGTCGAGTCACCTGGTACAGGTACTAGGAACCAAACTTGGGTCCTTTGCAAGAACAGTATACATGTTTTTAATTGCTGAGCTTTCTCTCTAGCCCCTAAAATATTAAAAGAAAATAAAGCATGTAGGTTGGGTTACCCCCAAGAACTACCTACTTAGGCTTCTAACTTCAAGTCTTTATGTGACAAGAAAATGGTACAACAGCTCCAGGTCCCTGAGTATAGGGGCAGGTCACGCTAAACAGCTTTAAAAAAAAGCCCCCCCCCCCCGCTGCACCACACTAATAAGGATTTTTTATCTATGGATGTGAAGATCAGGCAGTGGAAAGTTGGCCGAAATGTAGTAACCAAGTATGCATGTCAAATTACTGTTTACCAGGGAAAAGTGATTTATTTTGTCATTGAAAATCTAACAGCTTAATCTCATTCAAAGGAGATGCTTGATTTGGAAAATGATAGAAGAGAGGCTGGAGAGATGGCTCAGCAGTTAAGAGCACTGGTTGCTCTTGCAGAGGACCCAGGTTCAATTCCCAGCACCCACATAGCAACTAACAACTGTCCTAACGCCAGTTCTAGGGGATCTGATGTCTTCTTCTGATCTCTGAGGGCATTTCATGACACAGGTACATACATGCAGGCAAGGCAATACATTCATACACATAAAATAAAAATAATAAATAAAATACTTTTTAAAAGAAAATTACAGAAAAAAATTGAAGAGTGAACAAGAATTAGGAAAAGTTGAGATCATCTAATCATTTTCAAACTTTAAACTCTGTTTTGCCTGGAAAAAATGGATTAGCATATATATCTTTTCTTTTTGATAGTTTTTTTACACAGATTTATTAGTGGATTTGCAGTTTTATCCCTGAAATAAATGCTTGGAACATTGGAAGAAAATATTTAATAATACTCATTTGAAGTGATATCCATTTATTAGTTGGCCTAAGGAGTCAAATGTCAGGCCAGATTCTGTCTAGAAAATAAATCCTTTCTCTTTGTTCTCATCACCAAGCCCTTACAATTAGAGGGTCTAAATCCCATTCCAAGCTTTTTCCACCACTATTTCCTTCATGAATAGCTGTGCTTCCTTTGACTCATTTTATGTATTAATTTCATCCCATCTTTTCTATATTTCTTTTTAAAATATTTTATATTTCTTTTAATTTTATGTGGATGAGTGTATTGCCTGCATGTAGGTAGGTGCACCCATATCGTGCAATGCCCGTGGAGGTCAGAAGAGGATATCGAATCCCCTGGAACTGGAGTTATAGATGGTTGTTAATCACCATGTGGGTGCTGGGATTTGAACCCTGCCCTGAGGGGCTGGAGAGATGGCTCAGCCTTTAAGAGCACTGGCTGCTCTTACAGAAGACCTGGGGTTGACAGGTCTTGAGGTTATAGAACATGTTTTCCTTATCTTTATATTTTTGAACAAGTGAATTTTTAAATAAGGTTTCTGCTAGCTCTAAAATTGTATTTTCTGTGATATAGTAATGTAATAAAAAACTTTCAGTATTCTGAGGGACCATCAAGTAACCTATTCTAAAGGCTATTAACTATGAACAAAAATAAAAGTCCCCAGATTGGTTTTCAGTTGCCAGGAGCTAGGTCATTGATTTTTGGCATTACCCAAGCAACTCTGTCAATTTCCTGTGAGGTCAGAAACCTTCACAAATGAGCACAGAAGACAGGGAGAAAATAAATAACAGTCTGTTGTTGTATCAGTTACTTTTTGTGTTGCCATGACAAAATACCCAACAGGAACAATTTGAGTGAAGAAAGGTTTATTTGCCTCGTGGTTTCATCATGGCAGATGGCAAGAGGGTGAGGCAGCAGCTTCTTCACATGGTGGCAGACAGGAAGCAGAGAAAGAAGTCCAGAACCCATGACAGGTATGGCCTTTAAAGGCCCAGATGACCTACTTCCATAAGCCAGGCCTGACTCCAGTCTTCAAAAGAGCAGTACAAGCTGGGACCAAGCATTCAAAACACCAGCCTGAGGGACTATTTCAGATTTAAACTATAGCATTGATCACCAGCTACTTTTAATTTTGGACACATCAGGCTTACTGTGATTACACTGTGATTACCCTTAAAAAGAGTGATTTCAGATGATAATGCGTTGAAGACTTAAAGGAAAAAGAGTGAATGAATTTTGTTGTGTTGTTACCATGCAATTCAGATACTTTTGTTTTCTTGTCATTTCCTTTCTTCAACCTTTCTCTTCTTGTTGCTTTTTAGTTTGGCCTTTAAAAGAATGTGTTTACTCATGAGTATTTCTGTGGGTGGAAAAAACTGTTGGTTTTAAGAAGAGCTCATTTGGACTGGAGAGACTAATTGGAGGTGCTACTTGTAATGGAGAACAGGAGACATTTACATTCAATTCCCATGGTGTTCAGTTCTAGAAAATTACAGAGGGATAGAAAATGCCAAGCCTTTATTCTCATAAATCAATGTTCCAAAAAAAATATTAGCTAATATGAGTTCTGCAGACTTGAATCTTCTGGTAACCTTCTAGTGGATTTTATTAGCTGATCTGTAGGTCTGGTGATTATAATAGAGACCCCCCCCTACTATGGTGACGGGAGATAGTACTTCCTGTCTTGCCTTATAGGTCAGATATAAGCAGTCTAGAACTGGCTCCGTGGTTCCTCTGTTCCTAAGCTTCTTTGATCTTGCTGCTCTGCCTTACCTGGGTGTCCCTATATCATGTCACCCAGTGTGACTAATGCCATATCTGTATTCCAGCTAGGAAGGATGAAAAGGACAAATAGACTTTTTGTTGTTTCCCTTAGCATTAATGTCTGGCAGTTGTACATACCACTGCTGATCACCTTGATTTGGCTAGAACTTAAACCATATGCATCTGCTGGTTGACAAACAGGAGTTTTGGCTGATAAGATGACTTGATTGGTAAATGCTTGCCTTGCAAGCATGAGGACTTGAGTTTGATTGCCAGAACCCATAGAAAAAGGCAGACATGGGGGCATGCACTTGTAACCCCAGTGCTGGAGAGATGGAGAGGAGGATACTGGAGGCTCACTGGCCAACTAGCCTAGCCTAATCAACAAACTTCAAGATCAGTAAGAGACCTTGTCACAAACAAAAACCAAGGTGGGACAGTGCCTGAGGAATGACAGCTGAAGTTTTCCATGTGCATCCGCACCCGGCCTCCCATAATAAAACAGCTATTTAGTACTGTGGAAGAAGGTATGTGGTTCTTAAGAGAGAGTTGCCAGTTTCTGTCATGTTGTCAATTCATGATATTTCTTCAAATTTGGCCTTAATTACAATTACAGTTACATCTATTATGTAAAGGTTCTATCTATCTATCTATCTATCTATCTATCTGTCTGTCTGTTATCATCTATCTATCATCTATCATCTATCTATCATCTATCTATCTATCTATCTATCTATCTATCTATCTATCTATCTATCTGTCTGTCATCTATCTATCATCTGTGGGAAACTTCTATGTTGACAGTTATGCACATTCATGAACCCCTTCATAGTTCCTAAACATTGCCTCAACTTTCCTTTGAGAATGTCATCACTAGAGTATTCTAATTTGAGTCTAAGGTCCACTGGGATTTTATGCTCCAATATAAACAGAGTTAAAGTTTTAAGCAACGTTGATATTGCTTTTAGCACTTTAGTGTGAACATAAAATATAGACATTTTCTTCTCAGTGATGAGTTCCTAGAGAACATCCATTGATCAGGGCCCTGAGTGTTTTCATTTTTTAAATAGTTTCTATTTCCTTATGTTCCTAAATTCTTTTATATAACTTCATGTTTATTCTCTTGTATTTTTTCCCATTCTCCTTGGCTATATCAAGATTTTTTGACTCTTTCCTATAAAAACATACCATCCAGACAATACAAAGGCAGGCTGATACGACCCAGCCACATCAGCTCACAACTGTGCCTATAATTTCCTCCATTAAAGCATTTTCTTCGAATAGGATCTTTCCTCTGCTGTTTCCCCTCTGGGGAGAGTAACATCTGAGTAGCCATTAACACACCAGGGTGGATTACAGTTTCAAATGAGCTGCACAGAGCTGAATTTAAGGAAATGATAGAGGTACATTCTGACAAGGAACTAGGGGTTACAGAAAATTTCAGAAAGCATACATAGGTTGGAGGGTGCCTTAGGAAGGAGTGACTTTAGAGGCTACCCCATACCATCTCTCTCACTGCCCCACAATCCTCCTGTTCTATAATATGGCCAGCTGTTATTTCTCCCAAAGAATGTTGTACAAACATGACTTCAGGCCCCAGCCCACTTTCTGGAGTTTGCGTGCAATTCCACCCTACATGGAAATTCTAGAGCTGATCCCAATCAGGAGATACCTATGATGGGGAAGGTATAGGAAGGGGAAAGACAGAGAGCCAGGACCCCTATGGGAAGATTTCTCTCCCTTCATAATTCACCTATTTGCACAGCAGGTTCTGGTGGTGTCTGAACTATACATAAAGAGCAAAGTGATTCCTGGATTACAGATGCTTTTTTCTGGTAGAAGTAAGGGTAATGGCTTATTTAGAGCATTTAATAATATTTGTGCTACACTGAAGGCTTACTGTATGCTAGGCATAGTGCTTCATACGCATACTCGGCTTATCCTCACAACAGATCGTTAATGCATTTATTATTAATTCTGTTTTACACATGAGAAAGATGAGACCCTTAAAGATGATGTAATATTTTCAAGGTAGAAAGCTATAGAACAATAGGGAAGGGATTTTAAAGCATACCTGCTTGACTTGGGCACACTAGTGACAGGAGCTGTTTTCTTGGAAAGATTAAAAATCTCTGATTATTAGTTCCAATTAGCTCCACCTAGGTTGAAGCAGAGGCCTTCTCAGAAGGCCCAGAGCACAATTTGTCAATTGTCAGGCCCTCTAGGAGGAGGGCTCCTGTTCTCTGTCCCTATCATTTTGTTTGCGTAATAATTTATTTATTTGTAAACATGCCGTGGCTCCCTCAACCTTTCTAGTCATCCATACTTCTCCCCATTCCCTATCCTCTTATTTATTTATTTATTTGTATTTTTTTCTTCTGATGTTTTGCTATTTTAAAAAGCCTGCAGTATTAGATGTCTTACCTTAATGATAGGATGACATCATGCACAGCTGTATAATCGACCTTCTAAGAATAAACCTCCCCTAATACAAGTCACAGGTTTATTCCAAGTGATGGCCGGAGTAAAGGCATCTATGCAAGGAAGTAATCCAAGTGAGTCAGGAGGGCCTGCTTCCCACCACCCTTGGAATATGGGTCAAAATGGAGAAGAAAAATAGGGACTACAGAAGGTGGAACGGGGGTAGGGGAAGGGGAGGTTGTGCCAGCCTGGTTAATTGCCAACCAGAGTGAGCTAGTGTCTCAGCAGACAGGCCGTAGAGCAAGGTTAGCAGAGGTGACCTTGAATAGATTTCACCTCTCTGCCAAGTATTTTGATATACATAAGAAGTTTTCCAGATCATTACTTTTGGGTCCCAGAGTAAAGAGACTTCAGGCTCCTTTCAGTAACACTGTGGCTGGGAATGGAGTGACAACAGTGTAGAGCTCTAGAGAAATTAATATTGACTTTTAAAAGAAAGGCTGGATCTAAGATTTCCTGGAGAGGCATGAAAAAATATAAGCGTTTCAGAGGGACTGCATTTAGAAAGAATGTGAGGGCTGACTGTGGGAGAAGCTTCAGCAGCAAGTACAGGCAATATGTGGACATCTTCAAAGCAGGTGAGGATAAGTATTCAAGGCCAAGCACAAATCCTCCGTGCTTGGATTGACTGAACTTCCTCAACAAAGACTAAAGGAAGAAGACAGTGCCTGAGAAGACAGATCCTCCAGAGCACCCTGCTCAAACAGGTTTGCATAAGGCATTGCCTTTCTGAATTTGACTGCCCAGGTACCAGGAGGTCACTGCAAGCGTAGTGAAAGAGACCAGGCTATGTCTCAAGTTGGCAGCAGAACTTAATGTCATCCACACAGTGCTGTTTTCCAGACATACAGAATGCAAGAGTTACGGGGTCACTGAGGCTTACACCAAGGTTCTAGAAAAAAAGCTGGTGAGGCCACCCATGTGTAGCAGGGTTGGAATCCCTGGAGAAGCCCCGAGAGACCAGTATGTGAAGCTGTGTGTAAAGGTAAAGCCCGAGATGCAATGGAGACCCCAGGATATCAGGGAGACCAGGAATGTGTGATGCCTGCAAAGCAAAGCTGTTGGCACTGAGTGGAGCCAGCCCAAGAGACACCCTACATAGGCTGCAGACAGCAGAGTTGGAGACCAGAAGATGCCACCATGAGTCCTGGATGCTGTACATGGAGCTTCAGAATTTAGTAGTTACCTTGCTGAGTCTAAGCCTTGCTTTAGCCTGAGCTTTCCTTGCTGTGCCCCCGTTCCCTACTTTTGGAACAGGAATACTTAGTGCCATTCTGTATTGGAAGTATATAACATTAAAATTATTTTTTTTCACAGAGGCTCACAGTTAAGAGGTTGCCTTGAGTCTCAAAAGAGACCTTTTGGGATTTTGAGCAGTGTTTGAACCCTAAGCCTGTGTGGATTTTTGAAGCTGAACTGTGTGAATGCTGTATTAATTAGCCACAATGAGCCTACGGGGGTCAAGGGCAGAATGCCATCGATTGAATGGCTCATGTGTTTGAATACTTGATTGTTAGCTGGTGACTCTCTTGTGGCAGGCTGTGGAACCGTTGGGACTGTGGCCTAGCTGCAGAGTGAGTGGGTGGGAGCAGGTCTTAAAGGTGTTACTCACTTCCGGTTTCTGCCCTAGTTCTCTGTGATGTTGCTGAGATACAAATAAGTCGCACTGCAATCTCCTGCTGCAGAGCTTCTCGAGGTGCCGTGCCTTTCCCATCACAATGAACTGTACCCTCTGAACTGTGAGCCCAAATAAACCTCTTTTCATTTAGAAAATTATTTTATTTATTATTATTGTTGAGCGAGGCATGTGTATGCCACAGTATGTTGTGGAGGCCTAAGGACAACTTTGTGGGGTCAGTTTTCTCCTTCTACCTTTATGTTGAAATGGTTGTTAGACGCCATGTGGGTGTTGGAAATCGATCCCTGGTCCCTTGTAAGGGCAGCCAGTGCTCTCAACCTCTGAGCCATCTCTCCAGCTCCAAACTTCTCTTTCCTTAAGTTGCTTCTCTCAGGTATTTTTTCACAATGATGAGAAAAGGAACTAATACAGTGACCATTGCAATGACAGTAGAATGATTGGAAGCAAATTTGTACCCAAGGAATTAGAGTTTATCCTGCAATTAGAACATGCTGCCACTAATTCTCACATGTCCAGTTTTGTGTTTTCTGAGTGATATGCCTGATTAAAGATTCCACCAATATTTTCTTCCAATTCCATGTAATAATACGTGCTTAAACTTTGAAGAATAGATAAGCTATGATCATCATAGGCTTTTAAATATTTCAACACTTAGGTATAGAGTATGTAGTTTTCCTACTAACCATTTCTTTTTAGTTTTCCTTTCATTATGAACTGTGTGACACACACACAAAGGAGAATCTATAATGTAGATATAAAATTTAAAGACTGATAATATTATTAGCCCTTGTAACTACCTGGATAAAACATTGTGGGTATGTCCAAGGCCAGCCCTCTTCCATTATAACTCTCCCCCTTTCCACGAAGGCAAACCTACTCTGCTAAATTCTGAGTTTAATGGTCTTTTGATTTCCTCATTATTTTCATCTTTACCATGTTTGGATGTATCCATTCAGACATACCATATAGACTTAGACATTTTTGAATGCGTAGATGTGTGTGTGTGGTGTGCATGCAAGAGTGTTTCCATGTATGTGGGTGCATGCGTGTGGGGGTGCATGTGCATGGGGATGTGTGCCTGTATGTGTGTGTTCATGTATCTGGAGGCCCAAAGTTGATGTCAGGTGTCTTCCCCAATCACTCTCCATTTGTTTACTGAGACAGGGTCTCACAGTTTAACTCAGGATTCTTGAATTTGGCTGGTCTACTCAGTCAACTTGTCCAGGGATCCCTGTCACTGTCTCCTGAAGGCTGGAATCATAGGCAGCTGCCACGCCCGCCTGGGTTTTGCATGTGTCCTGGGGATCTTCAAGCTTGCTCAGCAAGCACTTTATCCACTGAGCCATCTCCCCATCCCCAGATTTTGACTGTCATGTCACAAGAATTATCCTGCACATAATGTGACTTGTTGCTTTTTCCCATGGTAGGGTGACAATTTCTTCTTTTATTTCTTCATTTTTACTCTAGAGCAGTTTTCCTTTGTATAGATCTCCTTCACCTGCTGGTGGCATGTGGAGTCTTACCAGTATGAGGCTATTGTCACTATGAACGTTCTTGTCTTTCTCTTTCCATACACATGAGCATCTTAACTGTTATAAACAGGAAGGAGGAGAGCAAAGGAGAGAAATCCATTGTTCCTTTCTTTCAGTGCACATCTCACTCCTCTTAGATCTCAGTGGCCAAAATGTCAACCACACTTACCTTTAAGGGAGGCTAGAAAATACAGTTCCTTATTTAGAATGGTCATATAGGAGGGTGAAAGCTCAGAGAAAGAAGAGAATGGTAATTGGCTTATCTGCCTGTCTCTGTCACAATGTCCCACATGTGTTTTAAATATTTTATTTATTATTTTTATTTTATGTGTATGAGTGTATTGACTACATGTAGGTAGGTGTGCCCATGTCATGCAGTACTCACAGAAGTCAGAAGAGGGCATTGGATTCCCTGGACCTGGAGTTACACGGATGGTTGTTAGCCGCCATGTGGGTACTGAGAATCAAACCCAGTCCTCTGTAAGAGCAGCCAGTGCTCTTAACTGCTGAGCCATCTCTCCAGCCTCCTCACTTGTGTTTTTTAAAAGTGTGAAAAGAACAGGACTGTTATGTGCTGTGGTCTTTTGATGCTCATCAGCTCAAGATTTCAACAGTGCAACTTAAGTAAGTCTTCATGGCTTGGTCTAGACATTATTGAGAGGGGTGTGGTGATTATGATACTGAACTTACATGCTTTTCTTCATAGTTCTATAAGTTTTTGATTTGCATATTTTGAGGTCATCTGCTTAGCAATGGACAAGTTTGGGATTGTTCTATTTTCATGCTGTTGAATAATCATAGATGGCGTCCTCTTCGTCCCCATAGTTTTTGCCTTAAAATATCTCTTGTTTACTATAGATATATCGACAACAGATTTTGGTACTACTTACCTAGTGCATCTTGTATTTTGTTTCCATTTAAAAGTTTTAAACTCACTTTGTTTTAGTTTTTATGTCTTTAAAAAAAATAATTAGCTGGGAGTTATTGGTTGTTCACGCCTTTAGTCCCAGCACTCAAGAGGCAGAGGCAGGTGGCTCTCTGTGAGTCTGAGGCCAGTTTGTTCTACATAGAGAGTTCCAGACCAGCCAGAGCTACATAGCGAGACACTGTCTCAAAAAAACAAAACACTTATTTATTTATTTTTATGTGTATGAATGTTTTGCCTGCTTGTATGTAAGTACACTACATGTGCAGTGCTCACAGAGGCCAGAAGAGGGTATCAGATCCCCTGGAACTGGAGATATGAATGGTTGTTAACTATCATATGGGTTCTGGGATTTGAACCTGGGTCCTCTGCAAGAGCAGACTACTCATAACTGCTGAGCCATTTCACCAGCCCCATAGTTTTTTTTTTTTTTAAAATGTCTTAACATATTTCAGTTCTACCTGGTCAACTGGCCACTTTTTTTCATTTATTTTGGGAGGTTAGCCCATTTACATTGAATTTACTAATACATTTAGATTCATTTCCTTCATCTTTGTGTTGTTGTTCTGTTGTGTGTGTGTGTGTGTGTGTGTGTATGTGTGTGTGTGTGCGTGCATGTTTGAGATAAGGGTTTTCTCTGTAGCCCTGATGAGTATGGAACTTGCTACACAGACCAGGTTGGCCTCAAGCTTGCAGTGCTTCCTGTCTCTGGCTCCTGAGTGTTGGGATCACAGTTGTGCGTCACCATGCCTGACTACTATTTTATTTTATGTTTTGGTTCTCGTCTACATTTTCCCGTGAATCTCTTCTTTCCCCTGCGTTTTTTACCTTAAGATTGTTTCAGGCCGTGAATTAAACAGCTTCCTTCATAGTTATATATGGTGTTTTAATTTTTTTCAATGTTTGTCCTACACATTTTAATAGTCATATTAATTCCATACTGTCTAAAGTTAATCATTAGTTCTTCATCTTCTCCAGAAAAATTGAAAACTTTAACTTCTGACTTATATAGCATTTGTTATTTTTGTAAGGCTCACAAATTAAATTGGATTCTTATTTTAAACAACAGAAATCTAAGTTGACAGCAATTTGTTTCCAGTCCTTTGAATACTCATTCCATCTCCCATCACCTTCGTTCCTGACAAATCATCCTGAAGCTTACTTTTTCTATTCCCTCCCTCCTTCCTTCCCTCCCTCCCTCCTCTCCTTCCTTCATTCTTTCCTCCCTCCCGCCCTCCCTCCCTCCCTCCCTTCCTCCCCTCCCTCCTCTCCTTTCTTCCTTCTTTCCTCCATTTCTTCCTCTCCTTCTCCTCTACTTTTTTCTCATTCTCTTCATTTTCTTTTTTCTTTGTAGTTTCTTTATTTTTTGAGAAATGCTCTCATGTAGCCCAGGTTGGCCTCAACTCTCTAGCTTCCCACCTTTGCCTCCTGGGTACTGACAATTGCTCTTATAAATAATCTGTCTTTTCTCTTTAGCTAATTAAAATACTTCACAGTTAAGATCTCTTTGACTTTGCTGCTCCTAAGTTCTTCTTTGACTTCCTTTGCTTTGGATTCACTTAACTATGAAGATTTCTTATATCTTCTATCGGTTCTGGAAACGTCTCGTCTGCTACCTCCTTGAATGTTACCTCTTCTTCGTTTACTCTGTTCGTTCTTTGTGGAGCTCTGGTTAGACCTACTGAACTTATCCTCTGTCTCTCTTAACCTGTCTTCCAGATTTTTCCATTTCTTTTTCTCACTGGACTAATTTCTATTTGTTTTTCAGATCTATATTCCAGTTAATGAATTCTCACTTCAGCTGTGTCTAGACTGATGCTAAATTATCTATCAAACTTCTAATGCCAGTTCTTTGAGTTTCTGACAACTGCCTTTAAGAAGTTTGCCTAACCTTGATTTTTAAAAAATCATCTTTTTCATTTTAAAGCATTTAAATTGTATTCGATTTTACTCCACATCTTTCCATTTCCCTATCTGTGGCTATTGCCTAACTGGGGCTTAGTTTGCTCATTTGTTTCTGCAGTGTCTAACTAACACTGGCTTGCATCCTCATGTGTTTTGTGATTTTGTTGTGGTGGTTAGGATTGTTGTGAGATCACTGGAATTTTATCTATGGGAAATATTGAAGCCTGGCTTTAAAATACGTTCCTTCTGAGCAGATTTAGCTTATTTCTACAAGAAACCTTGAGGAACTATATCCTAAAATACCTTCAATCCAAGTTTTCTGCCTGAGTTTTGTTTTTAAAGCATTAGAGCAAATTCTTGCCACAAGTCATGCAAGATGCTCATTGTGGCTAAGAATTCACGAGATGGCTCCTTTCTTTATTTTCTTCTCCTCTGATAGGGAGAATTCAAACAGCTAGCAACTCTCATCATCTCCCTGTAAAAGCTGGTTTCCCCCTTAGTTTACCTCTGAAGGTCTGGTCTTTCCATCTGCTGTGGCCTTACTAGGTGGAAGAAGGTAGATGCCAACCCAACCTCCCACTGTGTGTGGACTCCAAGCTTTCATCCTGCTACTGCGTCTTCAGTTCATTCAAACCTGTTTCAGGACACTGGGAAATACCAGGCACCAAAGGGCGCTTCTGTGCTCTCTGACCCCCTATGCTTGTGTTTTCTTAGTGATTTGGATTTCTTTTACTTCCTTAAAAAAGTCAAGCTCAATCATTGCTTTAAAAGATGTTTTCTTGGGACTGGAGAGAGGGCTCAGTGGTTAGGAACACTGGCTGTTCTTGCAGAAGACCGGGGTTTGAATCCCAGCACCCACATGGCAGCTAACAACTGTCTGTAACTCCTATTCCAGGGGATCCGACAGACTCTTCTGTCCACCAAGGGCATTGCATGACATGGGTGCACTTACTTACATGCAGGCAATACACATATACACTTAAAATAAAAATAATAAATAAAATATTTTTAAAAAGATATTTTCTTGTATTTGTTTGTTTCTTGGGTCAGAGTCTCATTATGTAACCCTGACTGGCATGGAACTCATTATGTTGGTCAAGCTGGCCACAACTTGTGGCCATCCTCCAGCCCCTATCTGGGTATTGGGTTTATAGGTGTGCATTATGATGCTGAATATATATATATATATCCTAAATGTTTGAATGTCTTTTATGAACTACTTGTTTGCCAGTTTTGCTGAAACCAGAGTTTTTCCTATTACTAGTTTACATTAGAATTTTATGAGAATGCTTCTTTAACAAAATAAAAATCTTTGGAGTGTGGATTGACACGGTCTTCAAATGATTTTTTTAGCTGCCTCATTCAGGCTATTGAAAGCTTTCTGTCACTGTCTGATTGTTGAAACTGAGCAAGGCAAAAAAAAAAAAACCAAACCAAACCAAAACAACAACAACAACAACAACAACAACAAGAAAAACAACTCTGCGGCCAACTTTAGAATCTGATAAGGCGGAAAGTCCAAGGTAACCCAAAGTGCCCACTTGCTGCTCAGCACCCCATTGTGTAACACCCTCCTGTTGAGTGTGGGTAGGATATAGGGCTTGTTTCTAACTGGCAGATCACAAAGAAGATGTTGGGGTAGACGTGATTATAAAATCACAATGTCTGCCCTAGAAGTTTCTTTTCCTGATGACTTCCAAAAGCAACCTGCCATGTTGTGAGCTACCTCTGGAGAGGGCCAAAGAAGCCTCTAGTCAACAGCCAGCAAGATACTGAGGCCCTCACCTGGCAGCCTGGGAGGAACTGGAGTGCCTCAGCAACCAGATGAACTTGCAAGTGAGCCTTAAAGTGGAACTGTAAATGAGACCCTAGTCCTGGCTAACACCTGGATTGTAGCTCTGTGGGCTCTCCTGAAGCAGAGCTAAACCATCCCCAAACTCCCGATCCTTGGAAACTGAGAAACAATAAATATGTGCTATTCTAAGTTGCTAAGTTTGGGATCATTTGTTTCCTGGCAATAGATGATTAATGTAACTGAGAATGGATAACCTGAAAAATATTGTCCAGCTGAATGTGGGCTCAGTAGAGAGCAATGACAGTTGGTGACATGTGCGGGGATAAAGGGCAAAGAGTCTAAACATACATGTGCCAAATACAGGTATACCCAATTTCATCAAATAAGCACCGCAAAATGTCAGGTAGATTATTCTCAACACGGTGATAGTGGGTGACTTTAATACCCTATCTGCACCAATAGACAGGTCAGCTGGATAAAACTAAGGAGGGAAACATGGAATCGAAGCAACACAATAAAGCAAATGGACTTAACAGACAGATACAGAACATTCACCCAAACACTAAAGAATACACACTCTTCTCATGGAACTTTCTTCATAACTGATGACATATTAAAACAGAAAGTAATTCATAACAAATATTGGAAAACTGAAATAAGATCCTGCATTCTGTCTGACCACAATGGAATAAAGATGGATACCAACAACAATGGAAACTACAGAAAGTTCAGAAACTCAGGGAGATTAAACAACACACAATTGAATGATAACTGGGTCAAGGAAGAAATCAAGAAGGAAAAAATTTTCTTAGAGCTGAATGGAAAAGAAAACACAACATACCAAAATCTATGGGACACAATGAAAGCAGTCCTAAGAAGAAATCTTATAATGCTAAGTGCCTACATTAAAAAATGGGAAACCTCAAAGAAATAAATTAATTCTATACCTTAAGGCCTTAGAAAACCAAAAGCAAGCCAAACCCCAAAACAGACAGAAGAAATAATCAATAAAGGGTCAAGGGGGCAACACTTTTGCCCATTATTTTTCAGTGGTCTAACCATCAGAGGTACTAATAGGGAGTTCTTGGCTTTTCTTTTGACAAGTCCAGATTACCAGCAGTCTGGGGTTCTAACATGTGGCCAACAGACTTCTACTGATTAATTATAATTTTCTTAAGCTTTTAAGCTAATTGAATGAACCAGTGGACGAGAACCACTTGTCTGTCATCATCTGTGCCTAACTCTCACCAAATATCATGTTAGAAGATGAGGATACATTAGTAACAGTAATCACGAATGAATATATCTTATTGTGTAATTCCAAACCATTTTATGCTAGTCCAGTCTTCTTGGTACATCATAATGAGTGATGAACAAAAATGTAAAAATGGAAATAAAGACTCAATAAGCATTTAATTCATAGTTGAGCTACAGCCAATACTCTCACTAAGCAAGAAACTTCTTGACCCTTGACAGTTGTTACCAGTTGAAAAAAAAAAGTCACAGAATTGGGCTTCTAAGCATGCAACAGACTGATTTTAAGAAGGTTAGTGTACTCTTTCTTTCTTAGGACTTCCCTTTCATGCAGCACATGCAAAGAAGAGAAAGAAAATCCCTACAGACAGCCTTTGTTAAAAGGAGTCATCTTTACTCAGACAGAGGACAGTGGTTTCCTACTTAGTCACAGTGAGCTCTTGCTCATTAATAGTTATCAAGCTGAGAGCTGGTTCAAGACAAAATACTCACCAAACTTCTTTTGTGACTTCTTAACGAGATAAGAGCTGATGGAGATGAGAAACTTTTTCTACCCATACATCTCACTTAACACATTTCTGACAATAGATGTGAAGGATTTTCCCATATACCCCAAGTAATTCTCCAGAGGACACCGCCTCCAATTCAATTCCCTTCAGACGTTATCTACCTAGAGACAGTATCAAACCAGAAAGACTAAGGGCTCAGTCCCCCAAGACTGCCCTTTATTACAGATGTCAATTAAAAATCTTAGGTTCTGACCTGAATTGCTGACTGACCAACTAAAAATGGAGGTTCCCTCGACTCTTGGCTTTGCTGAAGCAGCTTACGAAACTTAGGGAAACACTTTCCTTACATTTACTCATTCTTAATAAAGGATCTTAAAAAGGATACAGATGAATAGCAGATAGACAAGGAGTACAGGATAAGGTATGTGGGGAGAAGAGGAACGGACCTTACCCTGCAGACATCTCACTGTGTTCAACTACCTGAAAGCACTTCCTAATCCCATCCTTTTGAGTTTTTATAGATGCCCCACTGTGTAGGTATGGTTGGTTACAACCCTGACCACTGGTAATCAATTCTACCTCCAGCTCCTCTCTTACCCATGTAGACTGTGGGTTAGGCTAAGAGTCCTAACTCTTTGGTCATATTTGATCTTTCTGATGTCCAGTTGTCATCTCGAAGTTATCTAGGCATCCTCAGTCACTAGTCATCTTAGGACAATACAGAAAATCTTTTCATATTCTGGAGACAACAAAGATTTCTTGGAATGCATTCAGAGAAATTCATTGTTCAGTAATCTTGCCCTTGTGGAAACATTGCATATTATCCTGACATTTACCTCTATGGTCCAGTCCACTATATACCCAGCTATGTGGTATAGCCTATCATTGCTCCTAGGCCATGAATCTGGACAGTGTGTGACTGTATTGAATATTGCAGGCAATTGGAACATGACATGAGTATTTGTGCATATAAAAATGTAGAGACACAATAAAAATATGACGTCAAACATAAAAATAGTACATCTGTCTAAAGCATCTTCTACAGATAGAGTTTGTGGGACTTGACGTTGTTCTGGGTGAGTCTGTGAAGTGATGAATGTATGGGAGATCCTAGGCCCCAGGACACTATTGTACACTGTATAAGCCCTGTGTTCTTAGGTTATGCTGAAATTACTTTAAAAGGGTTGTTTTTCTTCAATAATAAATCAAGCTTAGCTTATTGTAACTTTGCTACTCCATAAATTTTGTAATTTTAAAAACTTTCTTTTCTTTTAAAAAGTTAATGTATTATTATTCTGTATATGTGTGTACATGTATGATGTTGGGGGAGCACATGTGTGTCACAGCATGTATGTGGAGATCAGATGATAACTTTGTAGAGTCAGTTCTCTCTTTCCATCTTTATGTGGGTTCCAGGAATCAAACTAAGGCCATTAGGCTTGTGCAGCAAGTGTTTTTACCCACTAATGCATTTTTTTTTTTTTTTTTTTGGTTTTTTTTTTTTTTTTTTTTTTGACACAAGGTCTTGCTCTATAGCCCAAGCAGGCAGGCCTCAAATTAACAGAGATCTATCTGCTTCTGTCTTGGCTTAAATTTTTATAGCCTTTGTGTGTGGACATGGTGTGTGTATACGTGTGGAGGCCAGAGGTCACATCAGGTATCTTTCCCAATCTCTTTCCACTTTATATTTTGGTTTGTTACTGAACCTGGAATTTGCTGATTCAGCTAGGGGTCAGCAAGCCCCAAGGACCCTTCTGTCTCTACCTCCCAACACTGGGATTACAGGTGTGTACACCACATTTGGTTTGTTATGTGGGTGCTGGGAATTGAACTCAAAGCCTCGTGTGCGCACAGAAAGCACTTACCAACTGAACCATCTCCTTAGGCCCAACATTTTATAATTTCCTGGCTTGTAGTAGTACCTAGCTGAATACACATTATATAGCTGTACAAAAATATTTTCTTTCTTTATATCCTGTTTTATGCTTTTCTGTATTTCAAATATTTGTTTTCTCTTTTTCTTTTTTTCCTTTCATTTTAAAACTAAGTCATACAGTTGATAAGTGGAAGAATAGGGTAAGAACTACAATAATTTGATCTCAAAGACTGAGCTATTTTTATTTTGTCATATTGTCTCCCAGAAACTAATCTAAAGGATATTTCTATAACTCAAATGCTTTTGTTACTTGTGTCCTGCATTGCCTAGCTCTGATGCTGAGCTGCACCTGGGAGAAACACCTCCCCTTCACTATCTCACACCTGCTCCTCAGTCCTGCCTCCCACCTCAACAGTCCAGGGAGTTCCAGATCTGAGCATCTAGTCCAGAGGGATGCTCAGCAGGCAGCAATTTCCAAGAATTGTCTAAAATAGTTACTGTGGAGATTTGCTTTGAGGACTTGTTTGCTGGGTGATCATCTGGCTAGGTAGTTACTTAAACTATAAGCATGGAGACAAACCTGTCCAGATCCATAGCACTGGGAGAATGAGCACTGATTCAGTTGCTAATCTCTCTGTTCAACAACTGTCAATTGAGCACCTATTAAATGTGAGGAACTATGTCAGGTGTTCAGGAGAACAGAGATGTGAAGAAACAGAGTAAAAGTGGTGGCTCAGGGTACAAGAGAACCCAAACCATAGACGTTTGTTCTCTTCTAGTCTTTGAAAGACATAATGGGAGCCAGGTGTGGTGGTGTATACCTTTAATCTCAGCACTTGGGGGGCAGAGCCAGGTAGATCTCTATGAGATCAAGGCCAGTCTAGCCCATATAAGGAGTTCTAGGCCAGCTGGGGCTACAAGAAGACACTGTCTCAAAAAAGCTCCACCTCCCCCCAAAAGCCCAAAGATACAATGAAGACATGTAAGGAAAAGTGGTAACAAAGGCCTCAAAGCCCCTGTTGGCCTGAGCCATGCTCATGACCAAGGGCCCTGCTATCTGGCATGTGGGCTGGAGAAGACACATAATAGCTAAGATGTCATGCAATGTAGAAGGAGCCATAGCCCAACTTACCATCCTCCTTTGATGTGACATTGGATTGATCCCTCAGCCCTCTGGTCTTCAATTCTACCTTCTCAGGGAAGATCTACATTCCTCTTCCCTCTCTCTGGCAGAAAGCATGGACCTGGAACCCATTTGTGGGCCTGCTGGCCACTGACTCAGTCTTTGTACTGCTCTGCTGGCAGGGTTGTGTTGAACACATGGGCATGATTGAAAGCTGCCTCATTGAAAAGCAGCCATTGGTGAGTAGTACACTGGGGCTTGCTCATTCCCTTCCAAGTCAAGTCAAGTGAAAAAATTATGTCTTTCTGGTTTACCCAATGGTGCTTGGAAGTCACTAAAAAGAACTTGTGGCTGCTTACCATGTCTGGCTACCAGCTGCCAAACCTAGAGTTTCACATCTGGGCTGGGTTTCCTGAGCAAGGCCATCAGCTCTGGGGCAGGAAAATTTCCCCATGCCTAAGAGGAACTGTACACAAATAGTGGATCAGTGTCAGGGCAGTTGGCAAGAGGCACAAAGGCCGGCCTCCTAGGACAGTGCCAACAAGCTGGCACCAGCAGTGCTGACCCATCAGCAGGAAAAGCTTGGAAAATCAGAGGCTCAGGATAACCTTGAATTCTTTCCCAATGGCAAGCTCAATTCAATTCCACAAGTAATTTCTGAGGCCCTACTACATGTCAAGCCTGTTACAGGCACGTGGAACACATCAGTAAACAAAACACTAGATTCCTGACTTTTGGAGTTTACATTTTACAGGGTGAATAAATGATAAACAATAAACATAATGAATAAAAATATTTGGGGGGCTGTCAGAGGGCAAATACTTTGGAAACTCAGTTGGGTACATGAAACTGAGGGCAAGAAGTGGTAGATTGCGGTTTTATCCTGTGTTTACTTTTGATTTTCTTTTTCTTCAGCCTTCAGACAGAGCCACTTTGGAAGCTTAAGGACTTAACAGAAGGAATTTGAGACAGTAAGCAAACTTTGCAGTGTGTGACCAGAGTGTTAGAGAAATGTCTGTAGACCAGACCATGCATGGGAAGCTTATCTTCAGAAATATCCTCAACAACCTTGGTTTAGACAACCTCAACAACAAGCTTGGTTCACCACTGTCTGCAAGGAGTGGTTCTCCATGGTACCAAAATTAGCCCTGGGCACCTAGGGGAGAAGGTTGTCTGAGTGTACTCCAAAAGTTTCTTCACTGTCCTAATTTTTCTGAGTTAAAGAAGACAATGGTTTTAGTGTTTTTTAAGTTTCTTTTTTTAAAATTTTGTTTATGAGTGTTTTCCTGTATATATATAAGTGCACTATTTGCCTGTAGTACCTGTGAAAGCCAGAAAAGGTTGTAGATTCCCCTGGATCTGGAGTTACAGTCAGTCATTATCTGCCATGTAGGTGTTGGGAACTGAACTGGGGTCCTTCACAAGAGTAGCAAGTGCTTTTAACCACTGGTCCATTTTTCTACCCCCAAGACAATGGTTTCAATCTGATAATCACTAAGGCTAATATAAAGACAGGCTACTTGTGCCAGGCCCAAATTCATATACTGAAACTCTAAGCTCTGGCGCAATGGTACTTAGAGGTGGAGCCTTTGGAAGGTGACTAGGCTTAGGTGAGGAGGTGAGGTGGGGCTCCATCATGACGTTGGTATTCTTACAATATGGGAGAGATCCACAGTTTGCTTTTTCTCTACCATGTAAGAACACAGAAAGACCCCTGCAAGTCAGGAAGAGGGCATTCACAGGGAACCAAAATGCCAGCCCTTATCTTGGACCTTCAGAACCATGAAAAATAGCTTTCTGTTGTTTAAGCCACCCAATCTATGGTATTTTGTTATATCAGCCCAAGTTAAGGCTTGAAATTATAACCACATGCTTGAAGAGATAAACAGAAAACTCACATTTGAAAATGAGTCCTGAATTCTCAGATCCAGTATACAATTTGAATAGTAGGCATATTGCCTATGGGGACACCTCACAGAATATAACCAAATGCTCATGAGGTGAAGTTTACATTAACAGTTGTTTTCCTAATGGTGGAATTGACTGATAAAGCCCCTGACCAAAGCAATTTATATAAGGAAGAGTTTATTTTGGCTCATAGTTCCAGAGGGACATCATGACAGGGGAGGCATGGCAGGAGGCAGCTGCAGCAGGAAGCTGAGCACTGATGTCTTCAAGTACATGCAAGAAATAGAGAGAGAGCCAATTGCAAGTGTGGCAAGGCTATGAATTATCAAAGCCCGCCCCTGCCGCCTGCCATGACATACTTCTTCCAAAAAGGCTGTACCTCCTAAAGAGTCCATGACCTCCCCAAACAGAGCCACCAACTGGGCCCATATACTAAGTATTGAGCCTATGGGGGGCCATTTCTCCTTTAAACCACCACAGGTAAGTTCAGCAAGAAACTGTGGGAGGGTTGGAGCCTCAGAATCCTTTGGCCCCAGTAATCAGGGACAATGAGATAAGGCTTCTAACATGAACCAGACACACAGGATTGCCTCAGAGGGTCCCACACAGCAGTAAATGGATTGAGAAGAACTCAGCCTGCCCCCCACACCTGACCACAGCCAGGAGACACATTTGACAGGGAGTTTTCAGGGTTAAAGACAGCACAGTCAGCTGGGTCTTAGAGCTTATGTGAGAACTGAGAGATTTGCTCCCAGCCCAGGCTTTGCTCTGGTATTGGCTTGACATATACACTTGTTTAGCTCTCTGACAGAAGCCTCGATCTTTGATCAATGAAATTCCAGGTCCAAAATGCCCAGGGACTCATGTGGCAAGCCTCATCTCCATCTCAGGGATCCTAATGGCAGGTCATCATTCTAAGGGCCTAAAACAGTGAAGGGACTTTTTTGTTTTACTATTTTATTTATTATTTTTATTTTATGTGTACAAGTGTATTGCCAGCATGTATTTAAATGTACCTGTGTCATGCAATGCCCGTGGAGGTCAGAAAAGGGCGTCAGATCCCCTGGAACTGGAGTTACAGATGGTTGTTAGCTGTCATGTGCGTGCTGGGAATGGAACCCAGGTCCTCTGCAAGAGAAGCCAGTGTTCTTAACCACTGAGCCATCTCTCCAGTTCCATGAAGGAAGCTTTGATCATAGTCTTGTCCAGCAGTGCAGCAAACAGGGTGGCTTCTAGGAGGAATGCTAGACAGGCCAGCAGCCAGACAGGTCATTGTACAGACTGTGGTATATTTTTGCTGTGGCATAGCACAGGGGTAGAGATGGCAGAGTCAGCTCAAACTGGCAGCACAGGCCGTTGTTTCCTTGCATTTTCACACCCATTGTCTTGCTGAAAATATTTCAGATAACACAAAGGACATTAAATTAAAAGTGAAGGTTCTCTAAGTCCTTGCACAGCTGTTCCCAAGGGGAGCACTTAAAATGTGCTTATCAGTCTTTTTCTGTGGCACTGCCAGTAATCATCCAGCTATTCATGTGGATTACATGGATACATATGACTAGCTTTTTACACACTCATGGAATTATGCTTTGCCTATTGCCTGAGACTCTTGCTTACTATATTGACAATTCCTTCTACAGTCATATGTATCGTATTATTCCTCTTAAAGCTGTCTTGCTTCCCTCCTGACTCTAGCTCATAGCACATTTGATGGCTCTCCACTAATGGTTCTGTTAATACCACCATTTTCTTCTTTTTGCTATTAAAAACCATGCTGCAGAAAGCCTCATCTATGTATGTGTACACTTGTTGACTATTTCCACAAGACAAATTCCTAGAAGTGGAAATGTGGTGTTGGTGAGCATGCATAATTAACATGATAATTATATTGCCAAATTGCTCTAAAAGAAAGTTGGGCCCATTTGTGCTCCCACCAACAAAGAATGGGCGGCCTTTCTCCAGACCTCTAGCTCCATTTTTACAGTCATTATTCACATTCTCTGTTGGATTCTTAGTTCAGCATTTGTTAGACATGAGTCCCCAGTACATATGCTTTAAGGTTTGTCTCAAGAACTTCCTGAAACACAAGCGCACTGTATCACAACTTCAGATCTGCAACAACCCAGAACGTTCTGTCTCAATGGTAACTTTTATGCGTAGTTGGAGCCAGAGGCCATACTGTTCACGTGATAGCTGCCATTGCACAATCCTGCACTCTAATTTTATGCCAGGGAAAATGTGGGCAATATATTTTTCTTCCTTATGTGCCTCTGATTGCCATCGTGGAACTTTTTTTGTTTTCTGGTCTGCCTCCAGGTGAGGCCGATATTGCCAAAATCCTTTCTGAGACTCACTATTCCTGTTTGTTTCCTTCTTGGCCAAATGATCAGACTCAAGAGCTTGCTAACTGCAATCTCTCTGCGTCACCCTTGGGGGGGGGGAAGGACCGAAATAAAGGTTATGTGTCTCCCCCACACCTCCTCTCCCCAGTGGATACAAGGACACTAAACAGACCTCTCCCATCTTCAATCCCAATACCCCACCCCTGTCTCCTCTGCAACCAGAGCAGCAGTCCTTTATTTGTTATGAATTGGATTTTCAAAGAAGATTTAACTTTTATATTTTTTAAATGATTAGTGGAAAACAGAAAAGAAGCCTGCCTCTAGCTATGAACCGTATTCAGTTGTAGGCCTATCTTAGGTCTGTGGACTCTGGAAATAGTCTTTAGTGCTCTCCAGTAACTGAACATCAACCTGCCCTTCTGCCCTTTGGCGTTACGGTCAGATTCTCCTGTGTGAGCCTGCTGACCTGCTCCTAGGTGTCTAGAGGAACTTTCCCTCTGCCCAGCACCCTATTCTCCATTTCTTGCCCTTCATCTCTAGCACACACATTTGAATCTCATTTGGCAGTCAATGGCACCACTAACTCCTCTTTTTGCATCCCAGTCTGTGTGTCCCTCAGCTCAGTGTGTCTCTCTGTTCCAGAATCTTCTGGAACATTAAAATGTTTCAGTCAGGCTGAGATATCAATGTATTTATGAATCTTCACAACTTTAAGCCTAGGGGGATGCTTGCAGTGGTGCTTGTCCAAGCCACAGTGGCTGATACCTCTTGAATGGCACAGGTTTTGCAACCAGCATTCCATGGGTCCAAGTTCTAGTCTTACCCAGTTCACTCATAATCTTTCCTAAGTTTTATTGTCTAATTTAAGTAAACAATTTCTACATTGGTTGCAGTGATTTGCTTGATCACCTGGCTGTGTTCTGCATTTGCTTGTGATGAATTTTTCTTGCATTCCTTCCATACTTTTGGCATCTCTCTCTGGCCCCAGCAGGTGAATGACACTTGGTAAGGCCCACAAAGGCTTGAGGACTTGGCTTCTGGCCATCTTTCCAGCCACTTTGCCCATTCGCTGTCTCCTACACTCCAGGTTTATCAGTGTTCTTTCAGAGTCTCACACAGTCCTAGTCCCCTCTGGATTGAAGATCTCAACATGCTGGTCCTTCCTAGAAGAATCTCTCTGTACTCTACTTGCCTATGCCCTTCCCATCCTCCTCTTCTCAGCTTCAACATTCCTTCCTTCAGAAAACCACTAAGTCCTCCTTGCCCTTCATTTCCAGCATCTGTCTTCAGGGTGACATTAACTGAATCTTCATCAAATCTCCCTAGCATTTAAAAGATTTATTCACATTTACCATAAGCAACACAAGAATACTAACACATTGCTTGGTGCATGGCAAGTTCTTGATGAATGAGCAATGTAGTGAATGAATAAATGCCCAAAAGAATGTCTCAATTAATGAAGCTTTCTGGGAAAAAAAGACACTAGTACATGTCAGTCTTAGGGCTAAAGGATTACAATCTCCAGTGAAAAGAAGACAAGACTCGTTGTAAGCTCTCTTGTGTAGCAGGGTGGCTGAGACACATAACTCTGAGACAGAGAAAAAGAATATGGATAAGAGTTTGTGTGATGATGACTTATCAGGCCCTGTGCTGGATAGCTTCAGTTGTCAACTTGACATGCCTGGGAAGAGGGAACCTAAGTTGGTGAACTGCTTCTATTGGATTGGCCTGTGGGCGTGTCTGTGAGGCACTTTCTTGATTGTTGAGTGATGTGGGAGGGTCCAGCTCCCTGTGGATGGTACCACTCCTGGTTAAATGGTCCTAGGTTTTATAAGAAAGAAGGCTGAGCACAGGTCAGGGGAACAAACCAGTAAGCAGAGGTCCTCCACAGTTTGTGCTTAGGCTCCTGACTCCAGATTTATACCTTGAGTTCCTGCCTGACTTCCCTCAGTGAGGAACTGTGACCTAGGGGATGTAAGATAAAATGAACCCATTCTTCCCTGGGTTGGTCAATGTTTTTTTAATCAGAGCAATAGAAAGTAACTAGGGCAGGTCCTGTACAGGGTCTTTACACAAGCTAGTTCCTCATTATAACAGATGTGTGAAGGAGGTACATAGATGAGGAAACAAAGTTTCTAAAGGCCAAGAAACTGTCCTTGGTCTCACCTGTGGTGAAGGAAAGGACTCAAAGTATAGTCATCTGACTGTGCTATTTCTATTAGACCATAATACATCTATTTCTTCAATAAACACTGAATATCTGTATATGTCGAGTCCATGCTAGATACTGATAGTATTAAGGTGAATAAGATGCACTTGCCTTCTCAAGGTCTTAGTATTCTTAGGGAAGAAAGATAGAAATAATAGCTATGTCATCATTCATTCATTAAAAATTATTGCTAGGACTCTGGAGAGATGACTCAGTGGTTAAGAGCACTGGCTCTTAACCATTCCCAGCACCTACATGGCAGCTAACAATCATCCGTAATTCCAGTTCCATGGGTTTGGATGCCCCCTTCTGACGTCTGTGGGCATTGCATGACATGGGTGCACTGACACACATGCAGGCAATACACTCATACACATAAAATAAAAATAGTAAATAAAATATTTTTAAAATTATTGCTAGGTGTGGTGGTTCACACTTGGGAAGTTGAGTCAGTAAGACTGCATTGAGTTTGATGCTAGTCTGGGCCACACAAGGCCAGCCAGCCTTGGGCTATTTGAGTGAGATGCTGTCTCAAACCAATGGAAAGAAATGGTCTAGCATCTAGTACATGTCAGGCATTAGTGATGTAGCGGGAAGCCAAATGGACATGCTGCTTGCCTTCATGGACCTTAGAGTCTAGCAGAAGAGAGGACTGCCCAGAAGTAACTATAGAGCCACAATTGTGAAAGGGTGCTAAAGCCTGAATGCATGATGCTTCACAAGTGAAGGTGCTGGCATCTGCACTCGTCAGCTGTGTCAGGGAAGAGGATGTAGTGCCTAAGGTAACCATGCATAGTACTGATGGAAGAGAGTTTCAGAAAGCACAAAGTTTAGTGGCAAGAAGGAATTCAGTAAATTCCGGAAACAAGAAAAAGGACAGTGTGTTTAGAAGGCAGCAAGCACAGTGAAGCTGGACTCATAGCCCATGGTTAAATTGTGAAGGTCTCTGTGTCCTTTTCCTAAGAGTGACATGATCAAATCTGTAGTTTGAAAAGATCACTTTGATAACAGTGAACACATGGACAAGAAGAGGTGAGTCAAAACTGGATGCAAGCAGAGCAGTGAAGACTGTGTATAGTGAGTGCAGGCTAGAGATAAGCCTGGATCAAGATGCCATGTAGAAGGAGATGCACCGTGTGCCTGTGGGTTATAAGTGGATTTAGGAGCTATCTAAAGCAGGACTACCAACAGAGCACAGCAATGGAAAGAAAGACATCCGCGATGATGCTACTGGCTGGTGTATTTTGATGAGAGCTGCCTCCATTCCTTGAGTCCTTGAATGCTGAAAGAGAACCGGCTTTGAAGAAGAGAGATCATGAGTTTGCTTCTGGACCGTGGAGTTTGAGACTGCTTTAAATATCCCTGTGGATATGTCAAGTACGTAATCCAATGAACACTTGAGCACAGAGAAGAGGGCCGGATGACTGTTAAGATGTACAAAGCACAGTCATCCCTTAGTAGCCATAGGAGACTGGTTTCAGGAACCTGTGGACACAAATTCCCCAGTTCCTTAGAGAAAACAGAAGAGTATTTGTATTCAATCCACACTCATCCATCATGATATCCATATTATGTGATAACTAACACAATGTGAACGCTATGTAAATCATGAATGATGACTAGAAGAAAGTTCTGTCTATATTCAGAACAGAGTCAGATTTCCCCCAAACATTTTCAGTCTGAAGATGGTTGAATCTACAAATGCAAAACCCATGGATACAGAGAGCAAACTGTATAATTAAACAGATAGATGCGGTTGCTATGGGAGGGAATCTGAGCCATCGAGCATGGACAGTGTACAGAAAGGGCTTTTCATCTTTTGCAGTAACATTACCTTAAAATGAGCTAATACTTCCCAGATTATCAAGGACTCTCAAATCTATTATATAATTTCAGTTTTGTGATACTTCATAGAGAATTACAGTTGAGAAAACCAGTACTTAGGCTAAGTATGAGATAACAGGCCAGAAACACTTGACTCTTCACCGATTCTTTATTTTATCTAGTTTCTCTATCCTATCCAAATGTGTGTCAAGATAAAAAATAACTGAATAGGTATATTATAGTGCCATTGTTATATTTTGAATTGGAAATATTCCCTACAGGCTTGTGTTTTGAACATTTGTTTCCCAGTTTATGGTACTGTTTTGGGAGGCTGCGGAACCTTTAGCTGACGGATGTACATCACTAGCAGGGAGCTTGGGTAGGTTACACCTACCTCTGCTTCTGGTCCTACTTTTTCTGTTTTTCTGGTCCTCTGCCATGTAAACAGCCTCCACTATATGCTCCTGCCACTGTGAACTGAGCTGTTCCACCATGCCGTCTCTGCTGTGTTGATAAGTTAAAACTTCCTTCTCTCGAGTTGTTTCTGCGTGGTATTTTGGTCACAGTGCCATGAAAGTCACTAATATACTGTCCCCGACGGCTTTCCGTCTCGCCGGCAAGAACGACGCGGGAGGACAAGTCAGGATCCTTCTGCAGCAGTTTATTTGAAGACTGAAGACCGAAGACGACGAGAAGTGGGAGAGCTGTTGCTTATATATGCCCCAAAGGTCCCATTTATGACGTATAAGAAGCGGATTGGTTGCTGGAGATCATAAGAAGCGGATTGGTTGCTGGAGATCATAAGAAGCGGATTGGTTGCTGGAGATCATAAGAAGCGGATTGGTTGCTGGAGATCATAAGAAGCGGATTGGTTGCTGGAGATCATAAGAAGCGGATTGGTTGCTGGAGATCATAAGAAGCGGATTGGTTGCTGGAGATCATAAGAAGCGGATTGGTTGCTGGAGATCATAAGAAGCGGATTGGTTGCTGGAGATCATAAGAAGCGGATTGGTTGCTGGAGATCACGCCACGGGAGGAGGCGAGGGAAAGCAGGCTCTTGTGCACGCCCCTTATGGGTGTGGCAGGATGTTTACTTTTAAGAAGGTCCGGATACCGGCGCCATCTTGTAATGGCGGCGGAGGCTGTGGCTCTCCACACCCATCAAACTATCTTCTTTTTCAACAGATTATTACAGAGTTACACCACTGGTCACACACAGAGATTCTCTGTGAATTGCCCAAGCCTAAGTGGCACATCTAAGATCCA
>NW_008343385.1:5786712-5789874 GCF_000622305.1 Nannospalax galili | reverse complement strand
GGTAACAGTATGTTCAGTATTAGTATATGCATACTATAATCAGTCTTTTTGAATGCATTTTAAAAATAAGTCAAAATAATATAGAAACTGTGTGAAAGAGATTGGATGATGGGTGATTTTTCTTCCTCTCATTTTAAATCATACCTTGTGTATAACTTTTTAAACACTCTAGGCAAGAATTTACAAGGTCTAGGGGCTGACCATGAAAACCGAGACAAACATGGATTGAGAGGAGGGTCAAGTAAAAGCCCCTTGCACCTTGACTGTGTGTGAGCTGTGGGAGGGGAGGATGCTGAAGCTGTTTGGAGACTTCAGTCTTCAGTGGCTGGAGGAGCTGAGCTCACTGTTAGAAAACACAGAGCAAAGACGTGAATACCACCTCAAGTACGTTCGCTTTGCAGGCCTGGTCAGACTTCTCAATCCAGGAGAAGTGCAAGCAACAAGGAATGACACTCATTCCTAGAGAAATGAGCGCAGAATTCCTGGAATGGAATAAATGGAATAAGCTTCCTGAAGAAGACTAGAGGCAGGAGAGGCCACACCTCAGCAAGAACAGAATCCAGAAAACTAAAGAAGCCAAGTTGAGAGGCTGGGGACATGGCTGAGTAGGTGGAGTGCTTGCTGTGGAAGTGTGAGGACCTGCGTTCAGATGTTCAGCACCCACATAAAAAGGATGGATGTGATGGTGCACAACTGCAAGTCCTTGTGCTCAGGGGAAAGAGACAAGCAGATCCCAGAAGGTTGCTGGCCAGCCAGTCTGGCTGAAACAGGGTTCAGTGAGAGGCCCTGTTTCAACAAACAAGGTGGAGAAGTGATTGAGGAAGACATCCCAATATCATATTCTGGCCTCCACACATGCCCACAAAGACAAGCACCCCCCACACCCCATTGTTAAATCCCAGCTTCCTCTCTCAGACATGCAGCAGCTGCTCACACTGGCCATCTCTTGGGGAACATGCTTTTCACCCCTTGAACCTGAGCTGGGCCTGTGATTTGCTCGTCAACAAACAAGGTGGAGAAGTGATTGAGGAAGACATCCCAATATCATATTCTGGCCTCCACACATGCCCACAAAGACAAGCACCCCCCCCACCCCATTGTTAAATCCCAGCTTCCTCTCTCAGATGTGCAGCAGCTGCTCACACTGGCCATCTCTTGGGGGAACATGCTTTTCACCCCTTGAACCTGAGCTGGGCCTGTGATTTGCTCTAAGCAATAGAATGCATTGGCGGTGCTGGGTTGAAGCCCTAAGTAGGCATTTGCTCTTTGGGGAGTTCTTAGCCACCAAATAAGAAATCTCATTACCCAGCTACAGAATGCATACAGAGGCAGAGGTCTGGAGACCACATGGGGAGAGAGGGAGGGAGGGAGGGAAGGAGGGAGAGAGAGAGAGAGAGAGAGAGAGAGAGAGAGAGAGAGAGAACCATCCCTGCAATGCAGCTGAGCCCAACCTTTTAGCTTGTCCCCAGCCAGGTGTTAGATATGTATGTGAGCCATGTAAGACATTCCAGCTCTAGTCACCATCTGATACAGCTTCATGATAAATCCCAAATGAGTCTTACAGGAGAGCTGTCCAGCTGAGCCCTTGTCCACTCACAAAATCATGTGAAGTAATAAATTGGTCATTGTTTCACACCACTGAGTTTGGTGTAGACGTTATGCAGTACTAAGGACTAGTACTAGTACTAGGTAACTGAAACCCCACGTTACTGTAAGAATTTACCTTGCTTTTAACTTCATCACCTGGAAAACTAAGCAATAATTACATTGTCTTGATCATACAGTTGCAATGATGACCATATACCATGCCCCATGTTTCTGTAACTTTTCCACTAAGATACTCAGGATAGCTAGAGGGAATGACACACATATGGGGTTTGGAGGGTGTGGCTTAAAGCATTCCCTACATATATGCTATTTCTTGGAAGACTTGTGGTTTCATATTAAACCACTTAGCTGATTTTGCTTTCTACATAAGAAGTCCCTGTCATTACTTATTAATGATTTTTTTTCCAGTTAGACATACCCTTATTGTCTTATATCTCCATCCTTTTGCAGCATCCTGGTGAAAGTTCTGGGGTATGAATACCCCACTTAAAAGGTGCATATGAAAATAATCTATCAATGTTCTCAAAGGGAATTTTTGGTCAGAGGAAACAAATAAGGAATGGTCAAAGGAGGCAAGGGAGACCTAATCATTAAGAGTGGTTTGTTAAGCAGTCAATTGCTACAAGAGGCCACTGAGCTGGATGGCTGGTAGGTCATTGGCATTCAAGGCAATGATGTGTTTTTAGTGAAGATCAAGGAGCCAGGAGCAGGATGAAAGTTGACAAGAGTGGTCTCTCCAGATATCTGATAAGAGGATTCTGCTTTAGGAAGAAATGAAGCCATAGAGAAGATTCTGGTCTTTTGACCTTTGCTTTTTTATTATTTATTATTTTTATTTTATGTACATAAGTGTATTGCCTGTATGTATGTAAGTGCACCCATGTCTTGCAGTGCTCACAAAGGCCAGAAGAGGGTGTTGAATCCCTTGGAACTGGAGTCACAGTGGGTTGTTGGCTGTCATGTGGCTGCTGGGAATCGAACCCGGGTCCTCTGCAAGAGCAGCCAGTGCTCTTAACCACTGAACCATCTCTCCAGCCCCAAGCTTCTCTTTAAAATGGAAGATGCTGCATATACTTTTGTGAAAGCAAGACACAGAAGAAAGAACTTGAAAGATACAAGAAAGAGAGATGATAGGACAAGAAACAAGATTCTGGGAGAGACCTGGTGGGGAGGGCTGGGATTGGTTAATAGAAGTGATGGGGTTAGCTCCAGGGAGCAGAATGAAGGGACCAGCTCTGTAGGGGAAGGGGAGGAACACACAGGAATATTTAAAAGGGGAAGGGAGAGAAGGGAAAGCTCATGTCCATTATAACACCAGGGTACCTCAGAGAGGGAAGAGGAAGTTTGAAGCAAGGAGAGATTTAATAGGCAGAGGAAAGGATAGAAAGAGCCACTTTGAGGTAAGCCAGAACCACAGCAGAAAGAGATCCTGGCTTTCAGAAAAGAGCACAAATTTGTTGCATCAATCCTTGATTTTATTTGATACTTTTCTAGGATATCTATCATCTATCATCTATCTATCTATCTATCTATCTATCTATCTATCTATCTATC
>NW_008343385.1:5768819-5786691 GCF_000622305.1 Nannospalax galili | reverse complement strand
ATCTATCTATCATCTATCTATCTATCTATCTATCTATCTATCTATCTATCTATCTATATATATATATATATAGAGAGAGAGAGAGAGAGAGAGAGAGAGAGAGACCAGTGGACACTTCCCAGTGATGGCATTAAAAGACAGGTAGGTCAGGAGGAATTGGCACAGTGAGCATGCCCTGCTGTAGAATCACTGACCAGGAGGGTGGAATGTGATCTGGATTCAGTTATGTGTCATGTGGCAAGGGCCAGCATTAGAACCTGGTAGACATGAAGAAATTCTAGGCAGGAATGTGGGAGTAGGAAAAGTCAAACATGGAGGTATTTTACATTTACAGAGTGTATTAGTCACTTTTCTGTTGCTGTGATAAAACACTGTATCTAAGGGAGTTTATAAAAGGAAGTTTATTTAGCTTATGGTTACAAAGGGGCAAGAGTCCATCATGGTGGGGAGGCATGGCGGCAGAGATGGTTGGAGTAGGAACAGAAGCTAAGCGCTTACATCTTCAAGCAGGCACAGGAAGCAGAGCATGACTGGAGATCTGGGAAGGCTTAAAAATTCTCAAAGCTCGCCCCCAGTGGCGTGCCTCCTCCAGCAAGACCACACCTTCTAAGACCTCCCAAAACAGCACCACCAACTGGGGACAAAATGTCCAAATACTTGGAGCCTATTTTGTCTCATTCAAACCACCACACAGATCTTAAAATTTGATAATTGGCCATAATATTGTGTTTCAAAGTATTATTGCATTCTGAATGACTAAAATAGTATAGTGCAGTAAATAGTTTGAGGGAGGTAAGACCAGTGAGATTGGAGTATCATCTTCTGGATGGTATGATAGTTTTATGTGTTAGCCTGGCTCAAGTCTCCAATCACTCAGTCAGACACTAGGAGACATGTTGCTATGAAGGTATTTGGTAGCTGTGATTGAAGTCCATCACCAATTGATTTTAAGCAAGTGAGAGTGTCCTAGATAATCTAGTGGGTCAATCTGCTGAAAGGCCTTGAAAACAGAGCTGAAGTTTCCTTAAGGAGGCAGAAACTCCACTAGTGGTCCAAAGCTTCAGCTTGTGCCTGCGAATTCTAGCTTGTCCTTTGTGATGGCTTGCTATATGGAATCTTGAATCTGCCTGGCCAGCCCCACAGTCATGTAAGAAGTTCATTCTAATAAATCTCTTAGTGTCTTTACTCTCAATCTTTTTATGTCTTGTATTTGGTCCTGACCAATATAGAAGGGATGGACTAAGGAGAAGAAACATAACCTTTTTCTTTATCTTACTCACTTTGCAATTTTGGCACTTCTTTTTTAGTACAAAGATGAAAAGATAGATGTTATTCAAGTTGAAGATGGAAGAAATAAAAGATGGACAGATGAATGTATGCAGGTGGATGGGTGGATAGATGGATGAGTGGATGAATGGGTGGGTGGATAGGTGGATGGATGAGTAGATGGATGAATTAATGGATGGATTGATGGATGAATGGAGAGATGAGTAGATGGGCAGGTGGATGGATGGATGGTAGATGGATGGATGGTGAATGGATAATGGATGAATGGGTGGATGGATGGATGGGTGGGTGGGTAGATAGGTGGAAGGATGGATAGATGAGTAGATGGATGGGTGGATGGATGGATCATTGGGTGGGTGAGTAGATAGATGGGTGGATGCATGGATGAATAGATGGGTGGATGGAAGGCTGGGTAGATGGATGATGGATGGATAGATGAGTAGATGGGTGGATGGATGACTAGGCAGATGGGTGGACAGGTAAATAAATGATTAGGTGAGGGAAAGAGTATATGAGTGATTAAATAAATGGTCCTATATGCTACATAGAAATAAATTATAACACAGAAAGAAAAAATCCCTACTACTTACAAGCCTGCATCAATGAGATAAATGTCAAAATGTACTTCTGAAACCTAGAATTCTTGGTGATATCAAGTACTTGCTTTCTATTTTGACCATCAAGCAAATTAAAGTATGAGAACTACAGAAAACACTTTCAGTTGGGTTTTAAGTCCCCTAGAGCTGTTCTGTGTACTTAACTTTGCAATGTTAAGCAAGGACATGAGGGCCTACTGCAGGGGAAATGTTGGTATCTTGTTAAGTAGAGATGAGAGCAGGGAACTAGATTCAGCACTTGACTAGGATACAAGAAGCAAGAATCTTCATCTTTCTTCCCTTGTTCCTTGCCCTCTTCTGTGGCAGAAGAGTGAAAAGAACTTGGTTTTGCTCAGCAAATGTTTCCTGAGTGGCTCCCATGAGCAGGCAATCCTGACAGGTAACAGAAGAACTGAAATAGTATATAGAGATGGTGACACTTGCTCCCTGGTACCCCACCAACCAACCGTGATTTGATCCTTCCCTTTAGGAGGTTGAAAAGTTTCTGAATTTCTGATTCAAAGCTGTGCAGCATATTTTGGAAAAGAGAAATGTTTTGCTCCCGTCACAACCTTGTGGCAGTTTATAGACTAGTATGATCAGATAAAGTAAATAAATATGAGAAGATCCCACAAGGTGTGTTGACTCCCTGCCCCGGAGCTGCATGGTACTTTGAGACATCCTTTCTGAGGATGTGGGAAAGCTTCCTTTTTTGAGGACGGGAAGAAGCCGTCTGATCAATGACCACTGCTCATGCTCTGATTTATCTGGTACAACTGGTCACTTACAAGATGATGTGATGAAAGCCTCTGTGCATGACAGCCAAGGGAACCTCTTGGAGAGAGCTTATCTTAAAGTGAGAAGGACCAGACTTGGTAAATAACCCTGGAAACCAAGCAAAGAAAGAGTGCTTGGTAAGAATTTAAAGAGCTGTTCTAAAAACTGTAGCCATTAGGCAATGCAATAGCAAGCTTTTGGCAAAACTTACTGAGATGAAAGGAGAGCATTCTACCCCATCTTGCCACAAACCACCAAATGACATGGCACCATAGAGGGTCAGAGTGCTGGGGGTCAAGTGAAGTCCTAGCTCTAGGGAGAGCAGAGGGCAGGTACAGAGCCCAATAGGAGGGAGCTTGTCTGAGTCCCACCAGACTCTCCTGATGCTTCTTCCTGTAGTGCAGCTACATGTGAGGCCTCCCCATGTCTGCAGCACCAGATCTAACCATAGGTGGGTATAGGAAAGATAGGGTCCCATGAAGATCTACCTGGGGGTGGATTCTGCTGCCAAGTGAATCTTGGAGTTCCAACCACAGATCAAAACCATCATATTGTCCGCCATAATTATTTTACTCTAACATTTTGTCTCCCTGACCAACTTATTTATTTGCAAGTACATTTCTTTAAAATTCCAGCTTACTCTGGATGTGTGTTAGGGTGTCAGCTTGCCTTTCTAACTGAGGAAACTGAATCACAGCCACTTCCAGCTTTCTTCTGCTACTGGGCTGACTGTCCAGGGACCTTGAATGCCCTTCAGGTTCTATCTTATATCTTCCAAGTGGGGGTCCCATTGCCTTGCTGTTGGTTTATCAACATCAGGAAACTGGACTGAGTTGCAGTCAGGGGTAGCAGATGTCTCTGTTTGCTTTTAAATAGCCATTGAGCAAATTAAACAGCCCCTTTATTCGAAGGTTTCAAAACCCTGTGTATATAGCAATGGAGTTTTTCTCCTCTCTGCTACATCTTAAACTTCCTTATTTTTAAAAGGGAAGGAGAACAGGTGCCTCCTGGGGACATTTTCTGATGCACAGCCAAAACGTGATGCTTTCTTCACACCATTCTTAGAGAAGGGGACCTGAGCAGCTTATGAATATGAGGAAATGTGCACTTGATTTGTACTGTCAATCATTGTTGGGGAACCCTGCTGTTAAGGTTGGCCCCCTTTCTCAGCAGGGGCTTCCTGCCTGACTGACCTGGAAAGTGCGCGCAGGGATGCTCGGCCTCATTTGAAACATGACCTTTGGCATAGTTACCTGCAATAAAACTACCCCCAGGTTTTTTCTATATGATAATTAGGCATTGCCCCATAGTCGGATGATAGGATCCTGCTACCACGTGTAAATAAAGCATACTATGAGCACCTATCAGCTGAAGCATTGGCTACTGCCTCCACACTATATTTTCCCTAGTTCTCCCACTGAATAAATGGAGCTGTTTCACTGAATCTGGAGCTGTTTCACTGAGTCTGGAGCTGTTTGTATCCCTGAACCTGCCTCCCTGGAAGGGCTTTCTTCCGTCAGTGCTCACTGGCCGTCCTGACCCCGTTCGTCGCCTCTGCTCCCTTTGTCTTCATGGACTGGTGGCCAATGACCCACGAGGGAAGGGAGAGACCCCACAAATCTTTTTTTTTGAGATTTATTGCTCCTGGATCTGTAGCCTTAGATTGAAGAGCTGGGATCAATAAAACTTGGTGGAATTCGCTAACCAAGAGCCCAGTTTCTTGCTTCTTATATTTGTAATAACAGAGTCCACTGGGTAACACTTGCGTCTATGATAGTGAATCAATAATACTCTTATGGCCAGGATAATATTATAGCTTGGACTTAGGTGAGCAATACTAACACGTAGAAGGAGGGAGGAGCAGGAGGCAGCAACACTGTGCCTAGAAAGGTCCCCTGCCTTTCAGATTGACACCTAAGAGGAAACAATTCCTCTCCCTGTTCCAACACATTCTCCTCTTGTGCATAACAAATGATTCAAAGATGAAAACAAGTTCTCTGTATGACCTTTGCAGCTGCTAGTTTAGAGTGATTTTTGACTGCTTACCGAAAAAAAGAAAGATTTCAGAGATAATTGTCAAGACATTGGCTCCTCTTCCTACCTTAGAACATTTTGTACTTAATATATATGAGTGTATGCTGCTGATGAAGTGGGAAGTGAACATTGCATAGCAACACGTGCACTCAAGGCTAGTTTCTGACCACGATGTTTGGTGTCCGGATCCCCATTTATCTGACTCTGAGTGGTCTCCCTACATGAACTACACCTGGGACAGATTTTCTCTGAGCATGCCTTTCTCTACAGTAAGGTGTAAAGTGCAAATCCATCTGAAGACCTCCTGAAGAAAGCCTGTCAGAGCTCTTGAAAATTGGGGCCTGTGTCAATCAGTTTTCCAACAGTTTCACAAAAATACTGGAGACAATCAACTCTGAAGGAGAAAAAGTTTATTTGGCCACACAGCTTCAGAGCTTTCAGTCATGGTCAGTTGGCTCTGTTGCTTTGGGCCTGTGATGAGGCAGCTCCATCGTGGTGGGAGCGTATGACAGAAAGCTGCTCACCTTAAGGTAGTCAAAAAACAAAGGAGAAAGGGCGAACAGAGGCTAGAGTCCTACATTCCCTTCCAGGCATGCTATCACTGATTTAACTTCCTTTCTCTGTGCCTTGCCTTCTAAAGCTTCCACTACAGTGGTACAGTAGTGACATAGGCTGGGGACTAAGCCTTTAACACATGGCCTTTGGGGCACTCTTACCCAAACTATAGTAGGGCTTCTGCTGTGTGACTTGTCCTCCCATCTGTCCAGGAGCTGCTGTACGCTGATCATAGGGGAACAGGGAAGTGTGAAAGGGGCTAATCCACGCTGAGGGCTTGGAGGCTATTGTAGTGGTGAGGAGTGGCATGAGGTTGCCACTGAATTCCAACTTGCTTCCTGAAGCCTTCCTCATGGAGAAGCTTAGAATGCACAGGACATAACTATGCTCTCTGGTAATGAAGATTTTGATGACTTCTCAACTCATGCTCGAAAATAGTTTCTTCATGATAGGTTTTTTTCAAAAGAGAGCTCCTTCTAGGGAGAAACATTATAACTGGACCTAGTTGGGGAGTTTAAAAAAAAAAATATCCTGACACTGACTTTGGTTCTCAGAGAAATGAGAACGTCTGTCTGGGGTCTTTTCAGAATGCTTGACTGCCTCTAGGACTCTAGTTTATGTGAAAATGTTAAAGTTGAACGAATAAACAGTGATGTCCTTAGTATTATTTATGGAGGAGAATTTTGCCATCAGGGACCATCAGGAACAGCAGGGGCTAATCTGCTTTGGCCAAGTTCTCTTTAGAGACTGTGATTAATTGAAGGCATGGGTGGGAAATTAGTATACACACAAGCTATTCAGAAATGGGGGTGAAATGTTAATGTGGTGACCTTTAAGTCTGTTTCTCTTTATTTCTTTGAATGTTAATTAATGGGCATGTTCAGCACCAGGAGAAATTTGCATCCAAGTCCTTCACCCTGCTAAGTGGTGTTTTGAAAATTTCTGGAGCTTAGTCTCAGAGAAGAGCTGACCTGAACATCCCGAGGCTCCCATTTCTGCCTCCATATTTGCGGTGTTTCTCCTGAGGGCAAAAATCGCCACTATCCAGCAGCTTATTAGCATGGCTGTACAGCCTCTGCAGTTAGCAAGGTAATTAGTTTCAGAGATAAGTAGAGATCAGGGAGGTTTGAGACACAGCATGTTTATTGAGTGATGTCCCCTGGACAACAGAGCCACTGCCTGTTTGTTAAAGAGAGCTGAATTATTGCCTTCCCAGAGCTCCAGGGCCAGATGAAGAAGCCGTGTGATAATTGGGGCCTTCGTGGAAGCAAAGGATAAAGGCAGGTTTGTAATCTAAGCAATAACTTTTAGTGTGAAGCCAGGGGGTGCTGGAGAACACTGCCTTTCTGCAGGGAGGGCAGTACACCACACGGACATGCTGAAATTAGAGTGGGAATGCCTCCTTGGGAAGAATAAGCAGCTCAGATTAAATTAAAATAAGTTGAATTTGTTAGAGAGAAAAAACCATGGGGTTCACTTTTATAAGACAAATCTCTTCCAGAATGGAATTACCAGGTAAGAACATTTTAAGCAGAGGCTGGGTAGATGTCTATGACTCTGCCTTCAGTTTTCCTCATCTGCAAAATGGGCACGTGATACTACCTGGGTTGCAATGTTACTAGGAGGAACAAATTTGATATTGTGAAACGCATAATAAAGTCCACATATGTGTTAGACATTGTTAATATCTTTACTGCTTATCTCTAAGGGGTTCTAGAACCTTTAGGTAGGAGATTGGACTAAATTACCTCAAGATCCCAACTCTTGGGTCTGTGACTCAGTGGCTTGATAGAAAAAATACTTTGCACCCCAGAGACTCCTTGCAAGCTCTATTTGCTAGGCACGGTGATGCAAGCTTTTAATGCCAGCACTCAGGAGGCAGAGGCAGGAAGATATTTGTATGTTCCAGGATAGCCAGGACTACAATAGTGAGACCCTATCTCAAAGAATAAAACAAAATAAGCAAACAAAAAAAGAAGCTCTATTTATAGCATGCCTTTTCTTTTGAGCCCAGTAGATATCTTTAGAACAGAGATTATCTTTCTACATGATTTCCTTAATCTACCTTGACCAACATGCATTTACTTTTCATTTATTTATACCCTCTTGTCTCTGAAAGATTTGGAATAACATCTTTTTTCCAAAAATGTTTTCATCACATTTATTTAGTGTGTGTGTGTGTGTGTGTGTGTGTGTGTGTGTGTGTCTATGTCTGTGTGTTTGTGGTTACGCCACGGCATGTGTGTCGAAGTCAGAGGTCAACTTGAAGAACTTGCAGGAGTTGGTTTTTCCCTTCCACTGTGTGGGTCCTGGGGATCTAGCTTAGGTTGTCAAGTTCAGCAGCAAATACCTTTACCCGCTGAGCCATCTCACTGTCTGTAGGCATCATATTTAAAGTAATTTTAAACATGTTTTGTAACATAAAAATAAAATTAAACTCTCTAGAGTTGCCTTTTATCAAAACACAGCTTTTTTGTTGTTGCTGTTGTTTTGTTTTATTTTTTTTGAGACAGGTCTCACTATGTAGCTCTGGCTGGCCTGAAACTCTCTATGTAGACCAGGCTGGCCTCAAATTCACAGAGATCCACCTGCTCTGCTTCCTGATACCCGCTACCACACTGGCCAAAGTACAGCTTTTTTAAGAAAAGAATTCTAAACTAGCATTAACTTTGTGATGGATTGTGATGACTAGATGTATCTTCAGAAGCTATTTCTGGAACTGAGAATCCGCCCAGCAAATAAGCCAGCCCCTTCTCTCTGTTGATTGTTTCCTTCATGTATTTCACCCATTCACTTCCTGGGGTCATCAGGAAGTGCCCCAGTACTGGCCGCACAGAGGCTGATGCTGTTCCTGCTTGGCTGTTGGGTTGAGGGAAGGGAGCATTGCCTCATTCCATCTCGGTTCACAGTTAGTCATTGGCCGATGTCTTGTCAACTCCAGCAGAGATGAAGCTCTAGGTTTACATACCCCCACTCGGTTTTGCGTTTTACCCCAGTGCTTTCCTGATGCCCCTTGTTCTAAGAAAAGAGACTACCTCTCTCAATCCGACAGAGGACATCTACAAAAATTCCACAACTAACATTATAGTTAATAGTGAAATGTTGAATTCTTTTCCCTCAGGTCAGGATTGAGATATTGTAACCACTCCTGTTTGCACTCATGCAGAGGGTCCCAGAGTAATAAGGAGAAGAAATGAAAGACAAACAAGTTGAAAAGACAAAGCTATCTTCATTCATAGGAGAAATAATCCTGTTTATTGAAATTGCTTAAATCTACAAAACAACTACTAAAACTAATAAAAAGTTTAGGAAATTTACATGGTATGAATTAATGTAAAACCGTTTGATATGTTTTCAATGAAAAATCATGAAAATAAAATTAAAGAATTCTATTCAAAATAGTATTTAAATAGTAAGGATAACTTTAAGCCAAAATTGAAATCCTGAACAGTATAACATTTACTATGTCCTGAAAATAATATAAAATGAACTCACATACAAAATATGATACAGTATCAATAAAGAAGACCAAATAAATGGAAATTTACCCATGAGGAGCTCCATGCTGACATTCTCAAAGAGCTGTACTAGCTGTGCCCAGTGAGATAGCAGAGTTATGTTTCTAACAAAGGAGACAGGACAACTCAGCAAAGAAATAGAAGATACTTTTTAAAAGGTCAAATGAGAGGTTGGAGAGATCACTCAGCAGTTAGGAGCACTGGCTGCTCTTGCAGAGGACCCAGGTTCAATTCTCAGCACCCACATGGTGGCTAACAACTGTATGTATCTAGAGTTCCAGGGGACGTCAATGCCCTCTTCTGACTTCTGTGGGCACTGTACAACACTGGTGCCCTCACACACATGCAGGCAATACACTCAAAAAATAAAAATAAATAAATTTTTTAAAAAGTCAAATGAGAACTGGGCATTGTGGCGTACGCCTTTAATCCCAGCACTCGGGAGGCAGAGGCAGACAGATCTCTGTGAGTTCAAAGCCAACCTGGTCTACATAGTGAGTTCCAGGCCAGATGGGGCTACAGGGAGACCCTGTCTCAGAAAATAAAAAGAAAGCCACAACAGAACGAGTCACCTGGGAACTGTAGAATGGATTACCGCTAAGTCTAAGCAACTTCAGCAAAGTACTGGATAGGCTTGAAAGCAGAATAAATTGAATGAACTTGAATTTAGGAGGAGAGGAAAAGATCAAAAAGATGAACAGAGATTCACGGATACGGACAATAATAAAGAATTTGACATGTGTGTAATTGGAATCTCAGAAGAAAAGGAGGCAGAAAACAGTGTTCGAGGAAAATCTATAGACTCAAGAAATACAATTGTGTTCAACATTAGGGAAATGCAAATTAAAACTACCTTAAGATTTCACCTTACCCCAGTCAGACTTGCTAAGATCAAGAGAACAAATGATACCAAATGCTGGTGAGGATGTGGAGAAAGGAAAACGCTCATTCACTGCTGGTGGGGCTACAAATTCGTGCAACCCCTATGGAAAACAGTGTGGAGAACTCTTGAAAAACTAAAAATGAACCTACCATATGTCCTGGTTATACCACTCCTTGGCATATACCCAAAGGATTCATCCTATTGCAGAGACACTTGTACAGCCATGTTTGTTGCTGCTCTTTTCACAATAGCTAAGAGATGGAAGCAACCTAAGTGTCCCTCAATTGATGGGTGGATAATGAAAATGTGGTTCATTTATATGATGGAGTTTTACTCAGCAGTAAAGATGAAATCATGAAATCTGCAGGTAAATGGATGGAACTAGAAACTGTTATACTAAGTGAAGTAACAGACTCAGAAAAACAAAAGATGTGTGTTCTCCCTTATTTTGGATCCTAGCACTAAATCCTTGTGAGTACATATCCTGATATAATTGCAGGAACGTGGAAAATGGAAAGGAACCAGGGAGGTAAAGGGAAAGAAGGAATCTAACAGAGAAGAATAGTAGGAGACAGGTGTTATTAAGGGAGAAGTGTGTAAAAAGGGGGTAGTTAAATGGGAGGGGGAGAAGGACGGCTATAGAAAGAACTGTGGGAATAAAGGGAAGAAGGAGCTCAAGAGAGGTGGGACTACAGCAGACAGAAATTATCAAAGGAGGAATGAGGAAAATGGGGACACTTTAAATGGGGAGGGCGGGGAGGGAGGATAAGACAGGGAGAGAGAGAGGAGACATAAATAGTGCCTAGCTAGTATAAAAAACCAGAGGGAATGGTATTAGTCCAAATGCCTACTGAAAAATCACACATACACTATGTCTACATGGGTCCATGAGTATACCTGAAGGCAACATAACAAGAAACAGTGGCAGACAAGAGAAACCTTCCTCTGAGCTGTTGGCCAGGGTGGTCCAAGAGACTCCCAAAACTATACAGGATATTGCCACAGTCCCAGATTGCCTCTCAGAACTTGATGGTAAGACCCTATTGCTGAAGACAGGACATACTTGGGACACAAAATTTGGAGCAACGGAGCTCGAATTGACCTGGAAGCCACCTCCCCTGAAGGCTAGCTCTCATAGCTTTGGAGAGAACTATGCAAGCTGTTAAGGGAGAACATCAATTGATGGTCCTACCCCAGCTTCAAGGCCTAAAATCTACATCAATGACTAGCACAGCAAACGACACTGGTGCAGTAGTGGCACATTTATCTTAGGGGTAATCAACAGCTACCTAATTGGACTTAAAGCCCACTCAATGGGAGGAAAATCATCTGTGGTACTGTAAATATGGCCAAATACACACAGCTGGAGAGGTCATAGATCGTAGAGAAAACTCCAAGGCTGTCACATCCCTAGACAAATGTAATTTCTTACTATGTGCAAAATATGGATCCTTAAATCTATAGACAAGTATCCCAGTCACCATCAAAGAAGCTTCTTTTTCGAGAGAAAGGGACAATTACAGAGTTCCACAACTAGTCACACACAGAGATTGTCTGTGAATGGCCCAAGTCTAAGTGGCACATCTAGGATGCAACCTCTACACCTAAGGCTCACGGAACATAGAACAAGGGATGAAGAGAACACTAATGCATCTTTCACTTCTTATCAGTGAAGCTCCCTCATGCATCAGAGGGCCAGGAACACAAAAGGCCACAAATGGCCAAAATTCAGGGAATAAGAGTTGACAGAGTTTGGGTCCTTGAACAGAACTCATATCAAAATCTACCCACCCAGGGCTCAGGAATCATTGTGGAAGAGGGGGCAGAAAGATTGTAAAAGCCAGGAGGAGTTACATGACCATATGGAAATAGTCCTGCAGGCACCTGGGACCCTTCTCATACAAACCTACAGCAATGACGTCAGCATGCAGAAGACCCATGTAAACTTACACAGACAAAAATCCCAGTACAGAACTGTGGAAATGAACAGTAGGCCCCAATCTTAGTCGAAAAATGATTAGCAGCTGATTACTGCTGGATGAGGAAGAGCTGATCTTCTTTTTTGCTGTTTTTTGTTTATTTATTTGTTGTTAATGTTTTTTGAGACAGGGTCTCCCTGTAGCTTCACCTGGCCTGGACTATGTAGACCAGGCTGGCCTTGAACTCATAGAGATCCACCTGCTTCTACTTTCTGAGTGCTGGGATTAAAGGCATGCACCACTATACTCAGCAAGCTGATCTTCTTAAAGGGAAAAAGACTCTAGATAGGCTGACTAGATCCCAGTGGATGAACTTGCACTGAGGGACTTCTGGGGACACTAACTTTACATAATAGGCCTTAACACAAATGACAGAAATTACAGAAATGATACAAATATATGAACTCCAATGGGGGAGGCGGTTATGGGAGGGTGCCAAAGGGGAAGGGGGTATAAATATGAGTTTATGTATAAAATACATGAAATTCAATGCAAAAATATTTTTTAAAAGAAATACAATTATGGGGCTGGAGAGATGGCTCAGCAGTTAAGAGCAATGGCTGTTCTTGCAGAAGACCCAGGACCAAATCCCAGTATCCACATGGTGGCTAACAACTCCAGTTTCAGAGGAACCAACACCCTCTTCCGTCCTCTGTGGGCACTGCATGACATAGGTGCACTTACACACATGCAGGAATAACACTCATACACATAAAGCAAAAATTTTTTAAAAGAAAAGAAATACAATTATCCCCAAACATTTAAATCAAACAGTTGAAACTCAGATATAAACAGAAAATCTTGAAAACAATCAGAAAAACTTGGATATTGCATAAAAGCAAGCAGTGGTTTCATGATGGAAGACTTCCCTTTAGAAATGACAGAAGATGGTTAGCAACACCTTCAGCAGGCTTTGAAAACAGTCAGGGGTGGTGGCCTGTGCCTGTAATCTCAGCACTCAGGAGGCTGAAGCTGGAAGGGTGTGAGTTCAAGACCAGCCTTAACTATATAAGGAGGATCTATCTTAAACCAAAGCAAACAAACAAGAAAATTTATCAACTCAGAATTTTGTATTTAGTAAAAGTATTCTTGAAAATGAATGTGGGGCTGAGGAGGTGGCTCAATGGGGAGAAAGTACTTGCCACACAAGCATAAGGACCTGAGTTCAAGTAGCACAGGCGTGGTGGTGTTAACCCAGCCCTCAGGAGGCAGAGGCAAGAGGATCTCTGTGAGTTCGAGGCCAGCCTGGTCCACATAGTGATTTCCAAGTGAGCTGGGATTAGGGAGGCTCTGTCAAAAACAGCAACAACAAAACAAAGAAACAAAACAAACAAACAACCCCCCCCCACAAATAGCCAGAACCCATGTAAAAAGCCTGATAGGTAGCCAAGGTATCTATAATCCCAGCACTCCTACAGGAGGCTCAGACGGGAGAATTCCTGGAAGCTTGTGGGCCAGCTAGCCTGGTGAACACAGTAGAAAAACAAACAAAAAAGAAACCCTGTCTCAAATAAGACAGGAGGTAAGGACTGACACTTCAGGTAAGTGCTATGCTACTCCTCTGTGTGTGTGTGTGTATGTGTGTGTGTGTGTGTGTGAGTGAGAGAGAGAGACAGAGAGGCAGAGAGAGACAGAGAGACAGAGACAGAGAGAAAGAGAGAGAGACAGAGAGAGACAGAGAGACAGAGAGACAGAGAGAGAGAAATGTAAACTAAAGATATTTTCAGGTTAAAGAAAACTATGAGAATTTATCCTCCACCAAGCCTGACCACCTGTTTTCATCCCCAGAGTGCACATAGTGGAAGGAGAGAACCAACTCCCACAGGTTTTCCTCTGACTTCCATGGTACATGTGTGTGCTCATACACCTATACAAGCAAAATAAATATCACATTAAAGAAATGTTAAAGGAAAATTTTCAAGATAAAGGAAAGCTATACTGAAAGGAAACCTAGATATTCAGGAAAGAATGATGAACACTATAATAACAGAAATATAGATAAATAGAAAAGACTATATCCTCTTAGTTTCTTTAAAATAAAGAGAACTGCCGGGCATGGTGGTGCACACCTTTAATCCCAGCACTTGGGAAGCAGAGGCAGGCAGGTCTTTGTAAGTTCAAGCCCAGCCTGGTCTACATAGTGAGTTCCAGAACAGCTGGGGCTACTGGAAGACCCTGTCTCAAAAAGACCAAAAAATAAATAAATAAAATAAAGAGAACTGTTTAAAGCAAAACAGCATCTTTCTGTAGGGTTGTAGTACAATAAGATGGGATTCATGTAACTAGAGAATAAAGGAAAGAGATTGGAAGTAATGGAATTAAACAGAACTACGGAGCTACGAAGTACCTGCATTTTATGCACAGGGCTATAATTATAGACTGAAAAGCTAGCTATGCATAGCATAGTGTAATCACAGTAGCAATTATTATCAAATAATGTAAAATAATTAAAACAGAGTTTTAAGAGCTGGGGAGATGGTGCAGTCAATAAAGTGCCTGCCTTGTAAGCCTGAGGATCTGAGTTTGTATCCCCAGAAACCACATAAAAAACCAGGTACAGTGGCATGTCCCTATAACTCCAGCATTGAGTTGGAGGCAGAAGCTGGTGGATCTCTGAAATTCACTGGCCAGCCAGTCTAACCAAATTGTTAAGTTTCAAGTTGACTGAGAAACCCTGTCTCAAAAAATAAAGGTTGAGGGTCAGAGAGGTGTCTCAGTGGTCAAAAACCTGCTGCTCAAACATAAAGACCAGAGTGCAGATCCCAGCACCCACATCAGGCAGTTCACAAGTGCCTGTACCTCCAGCTCCAAGGGATAGGACTCCCTCTTCTAACCTCCTGGGGCAGCCTGCACACAGGTGGCTTTCACACAGACAGACACATATAAATAAAAATAAATCTTAGAAAAATGAAATAATGGTAGAGAATAATTGAAGAGAGACGTCCAGCCACACAACATCAACCACTGGCCTCCACACACAATATACACACATGTACTAACAAGTACATATATTACACGTATGCATACACCTGTACCTATACACACCCACATACACCCACACCCACACACACCCACACACACCCCACATACAAATAGAATTCTAAAATATGTTAAAGAAAATCAAAAGAACTCGGAAAACAATAAAAGAAGAAAAAGCAGAGGAGTGATCAGGAGACAGATAATAAAATGACAAGTATAAATCCAAACATTTGAAATAACTTTATTTCCTATGGCCTGTGGTCAAGGAATTACATAGATCTCGAGGCTACTGGTAGCCCTTTGCTTTAGAATGAAGCCTCCTCAATATATTTAAAGTCGTTTAAATGATTCCTGGTACAAAATAAATGCTTAACACGTGATCCCTTTGCTATGGTCTGAGTGTATGTATCCACCTCCACTCCCAACTTGTATGTGAAAGATCCCGAAGCCAGCAGTGCCATCTTGGAAGCACACAGCAAGCTTACCAGACACAGAATCTGCCAGTGTTTTCATCTTGCTGCTGGTGCTTTGATTGTGGACTTCTCCAGAATTGGGCGAAATAAATTAGTCTAACATATTTTGTTACGGCAGCATGAATGGACTAGGACATCTGTTTGTTATTATTTTGTTGTGTATTTTAAAAATCTTTTCTTGGAAGGCAGAACAGAAAAACAAAAACAAAACAAAGCAAAAACCATCAAATTTTGATGACATGTTTGAGCCTGTAAGTCAAACCAGTCCTGAAGTTCTTACCACCTCTGAACTTTGTACTAAATTCCTTTGTGGTTTAGATCAGTTCGAGTTAGTTATTTTTCCTCCCTCCCTTGCCCCTTTCCTGTCCTTCTAGTAGAGCCTCACTGTGTAGCCCAGGCTGGCCTGGAACTCATAGTTCCCCTGCCTCTGCCTCCCAATTGCTGGGATTACAAATGTATGCCACCATGTCTGACTTAAAGTTAGTTTTTTTGATTTTTTTTTTTTAAACTGTAAGGATTCCCAACTGATACCCAGAGTCAGTGTGATTTAACTGTAAACAAAAAAGAATAGTTTTAGAGGGATGATCTTGCACATCTGCCTGATGATTGAATTTATGTCTCATATAATTGTATATACAAAATGAAATTATTGACTACACAGGATAGGTGATTTCTTCCAACTTCCAACATCCTTTATCTTGCTAATTGATACTGTATTGGGCATCTTGCCAAACTTTCTGGTCCTGGGCCTAGCTCTTCTAATACATCCTCTACATAGCTGCCAGAGCTACCTTTAAAGAGAAATCAGATCATTTTACATATGCACGCACACATAAGCATACACACATCACATGTGCATGAAGACCTGTGCTCATGAACACACACACACACACACACACACACACACACACACACCTATGCAATATCTGCTTAAAACCTGATTGCTTACTGGACTTCATTCAAACTTAACATGGTCTGTGCAGTCCTACCTCAACCTCCCTTTTGGTTTCATCCTCTAAGACCCTTTCTAACAAACTTGATGTTCACTGCATCCTCAATACATAAACTCTTACATATATTCCAGCCTTCTGTTATTCTCTATTCTTGCAAATCTTTCTTCTGTTTTCTCTGTGGTGGAACTCCTGTTCATCTTTGAAGACCCTCAACCCAAATACCACTTGGCTAAGATATTTCTGGAAGTGCTACTAAGACATGTACAGCATATTGCTGGGAGCAGATAGGTTAGTTAAACAGCCTATGGGGGAGATTGTTGTGTCCCCTCCTTCAGGCAGGCAGCTGGAAAGGGAAAGTGTAAAAGAAAGTCTTATTTGGACTTGAACGATAGTTTCAAAAATGAATTGAAACTTGTGTTTTTCCACTTCCAGGCATCCAACTTGAATGATGCAGGTGTCAAGCAAGAGAAGCTGAGACAATTTGCCATGGGTCTTGAAATGTTCCCGCACTAGTCAGAGAAGCTGAAGGAGGATCTAGCAGGAGCTGAGGTCAGTGTGGACCTGGCTATTGTACCATTACCATCACCACCAGGTGAGCCAGCAGGTGAGCAAATGGATATATGATATGCCACAGCACCGCTGGCCCTCCTTCAGGCCCCTACTAATAGGGTTGTGGCTCTCTTAGGTTTCCTATAAAGTAGTAGTGTGGTCCATATTAACCTTAACTGTGCAGGAAAGAGGATTCTCAGGAACCGATGTGGCTTAGCTTAGAGGACACAGTACAAACACACTATGCCCGCATATCTTCTTTGATAAGAACAATTTGTTTGCATGTTTTCAACTTTAGGGAACATGTCTCATTTATATTTATATATTTGTATCTGAAGCATCTAGAATGTAGTTGGTACTTAATCACTAGTCAATAAAAACAAATAACTAGAGAACATTCTTATGAAATAGCAAATTGACACAGTTTTAATGTTTGCTTCATTTATACTACTTCTATGTATTTTAAAAGATTTATTTCTTAAAATCATTTTTATTTGTATGTGTGCATGTCTGTGTGGGCAAATGCCACACGCATGCTGTGCCATGAAGACCAGATGAAACGGTCAGAGCCTCTGGAACTGGAGTTACCGGCAGTTGTAAGCCACCCACGATGGGTCCTGGAACCTTACCTCTGGTCCTCAGGAAGAGCAGAAAATTAGTCTTAACTGTTAGCCATCTCTCTAGTCCCTCTTCTGTATGTTTCTTAGTGGTTGAATATTATTCCAGAAAAGAGATTTCTTAGCATATATGTGGGATTGAATTCCATAGGGGACTAAGCCCGTTTCATTGATGGCTTTGGTTTGGGTACTATCTCTAAGGATGACAGAATAGAATATTCCTTTCAGAGTGCATTGTAAAGCCTCTCAAAGAGGTGGCAAAGGTTAATTATTTTAAGCATTTGGAACTTGGCAACAAATAGGCTAGAACAAACATACTGACTAGACATATGCTGCAGAATATTTGTAAAGCTCTCTGCCTATAGTGGTTCACACAGAAAGATGAACATATGGCAGGCTTTGTTTGGTTTTTCTCTGGACTCATCTGTCAGGACATGAGTTACCATGTAATTACATACCCACACTACTTCACATTTTCCATTTTTGGTCCAGTTTCTCCAACCTCCAACCACTCATTTTTCAAAAGCTTATTTTTAAAAGAATTAATTTTATATGACCTACAAAAGAGTTGTGGATGTTTCTGGGAGACACATAAAGAGAAAGGAAGGGCTAAGGGTGTACCTCAGAGGTAGAGCGCTTACCCTTAATTTGATATTCAGCACCTCAAATGAA
>NW_008343385.1:5764393-5768807 GCF_000622305.1 Nannospalax galili | reverse complement strand
AATAAATAAATAAATAAATAAATAAATAAATAAACAGCAAGAAATTTGAAGTCCGTATCCTGACACTTGGGCTCTACATCATATTAAGGAACGTTATGTCTTAGAAAAGTAACAAATTATCATCCCACTTAGGACAAGGGGGACTGGAGAAAAGGTGGGAACTATTAGGATCAAACTTTTATGTTTTCTTGAGCACCTATCTTGTGTAAAGCAGGCCTCACTAGAGCCAGGTCTCTTTAAGCATAGGCTACAGGTAGCTCTTAATAAGGGCCTGGTTAGAACCATTTCAAAAATATAATCTTTCCTTTGGTTCACATATACCCATGATGTATAATTCTATAGATTTTCATTTTTTACTCATGACTGATGGCCCCTGTCTAGGAATCCATAAAATGAATTATTTAGGCTTGCCAAAGTGTTTGATATTCACAAATTAATACATTAGGAGAGCTGACTTGACTAAGGAATGATGTATTCTACTAAAATGACTGGAATATTTAGAAATAGTTCCTAGTGCGCATATGACCCTAGAGATAATTAAAATTCTTGGAAACAATACGTTCTCAATACAGAAGGAGTTTTGCTTTGGTTAGCTGTGATTTTTCATTGTTATTCTCCTAGTATTAATTAGTTTATATTTATAGCTCTTCCATTAAGAGTTTGTGTGTGTGTGTGTGTGTGTGTGTGTGTGTGTGTGTGTGTGTGTGCGTGTGTGTGTATGCTTGTTTAGCACACAGACTTGGGCTTCTATTTAGTTCTCTCTAACTCCTATGACCATTCACTTCTCTCTCTATTGAAAAGCAGAAGAGGTGATGTTCATGCCTCACACAGATTTTTTTTTCAACATTAAGAGGGCTTCACACAAGCCTGCCAGTTGTTTTCTGCTGATATGGAGTGACTACAATCTTAATAATCAAAGGACGCAGAGCCAGAAACTTGGTTCTATTGGGGGATAGTTTATTTTCATGGTCATCATCTGTGCTGATGCCTTTCTATTTAGTAATTAATTTTTTGGTGTCTATTAATTTCATTTTATTATCAAATAACAAAAAGGAAAAAATAAAAACAGAAAACAGCCCTTTGAAGTTTAGAAGCAGGAGAATCAGGAGTTCAAAGTCACTCTCTGCTACATACTGAATTGATGGCTAACCTGTGCTGCAAGTGACATTTATAGAAGAAAATTTTAAAAATTTGCAATTGTGACCTTTAGCTGATTGGGAATTCTCGGTACCCAGGTGTGGAAGCAGATACAATCTGTGGAAGGTGGCCAGTGTTTCTGGGAACTCAGTGCATCTTGGGGAGGGCAGGGACTCTGCCCTTGTGGGCCCAGCTCTCTGGGTAGAGTCATCAGCTGTGCTCATGGCTGGATGAGGACTCTGCCGGGTTGATGGGAATAAGCCTGGAATGCCAGCTTTGCCTATAGCAGCAGTAGGGCCACCCATGGTAACCATGGGGTATCAAGTTGAGCCTGGCGGAGTGGTGCGGGCAGGGTGGCCTCAGCTCCTGCTCGAGCATGCGCTGGATGAACCAAGTCTCAACTTGCTCCTCCTTCAAGTTCAGCCTGGCTGCGAGGGCCTTGCGAGCCTCATGGTCAGGGTAGGGTTCCATCTTGAAATGTTCCTCCAGCTGCCACTCCTGCTCCCAGTGCTGTTGCTCATGGGAACCCAGGGCACTGGCATTCTGGGAATTCAGAGGCTCTCCTATCCTGGGTGAAGCTCAGCTCTCACAGATGAAGCTCGGTTCTCCCGTTTGAACTCTAGTAATTATTTTTAAGACCAATGTTGGTAATAAAATCATTTTCCCAGGAAGGCAGTGTTTAGCATCTGCACTCTTGCTCCAGGGAAACAGGAAACAGACCAGTCTTCAGCATCTTGTCTCACACCAGGAGAGAGAGCTGAATGACTTGTCCAGAGTAATAAATGCTCTGTCACACCTTGCCACTTAAATATTTTATAACTTTTAAGCTCTATTAAAGGAAGTGATGTCAAGAGCATTTAGTGGCGATAGCTTCTAGCCATGACTTTTTATTAAGAAGGATTACACCAGTCACCTAACTGATGATGAAGAGGGAGAAGATATCACCGTGCTCAAGATGGGCTTATTCTCTCAGCCCCTGGAATGGTTGATAGAAAGGTGGGTTGATAGAAAGGAGGGGAGAATCTTCAGGCACGACTCAACTGAAATTTTTCATCTGGATTTCCTTCATGAAGAGACATTGGTATAGAAATGAACTGTGACTAGGACAGTTTTGTTTTGGTTAATGCCAGTCTTCACATGTCTAAAGAAGATCCATTATTACGGAGTAAAATCATTCTATATACTCTCTCTCTAGCCATCTTATGTGTTGGATGGTGGGAAGAATACATCTTCACACTTAGACTTGTCTCTGAGGCCACACTTCTTGACTTATTCATTAGCACCAGATCCATAAGAATTTTAGGGGCTCAGAAAAGTGTTTCAAATTTCTTTTAAAATCAGAGAGAAAACGCCAAACCTTACGTCAAACAAAATATTTTCACATTTAATTTTTTTATGGTTGGGGGCGTGCTGTGTGCTAGAGAGCTTCAGTTGTCAACTTGAAACACCTGGAAAGAAGAGGGAGCTTCAACGGAGGAATTGTCTCCATTGGACTGGCCTATGGCCATGTCTGTGGGATATTTCTTGATTATTGAGTCACGTGGCAGGGCCTAGCCCACTGTGGGTGGTGCCACCCCTGGGCAGGTGGTTCTTGGTTGTATAAGAAAGCCGGCTTAGAGCAGGGCAGAGGAGCAAGCCAAATAAGCACTGTTCCTCCATGGTCTGTGCTTCAGCTCCTGCCTCCAAGTTCCTGCCCTGACTTCCCTCAGTGATCTGGGAGATATAAGATAAAATAAACCCTTTCCTCCCGAAGTTGGTTTTGGTCAGTGTTTTTATCACAGCAATAGAAAGTAATTAGGATAGAAATTGGTACCAGGATTGTGGGGTATTGCTCTGATGGATATGACCATATGTGTATGGAGGATTGTAGGAATTTTTGGAGCTTTTTGGAAAAGTGCTTGGAGTTCAGTGAGCTGTTCTGTAGGAACTTAAAAGATAATACTGAAAGATGTGTAGATGATGGAGGCCTGGGATATGAAACTTCAAAGAGAAGCAAAGACTCTATCAGGGCTGTTTGTATGATATATTTTTATATTAATTTTTGAATTAAGAATTTTTGGAAATGAAACCTTTGTGCCTTACTGGGATAATCAATGCTGGTCAACTGGGGCTAAAAAATCAGCTGTAAGGAGCAAGAGATCAGTATCATAGAGTGAAATCTTCTGGGAAGTATTTCCTCAGGGTCAATACACAGAAGCTGTGGTCCAGAGGGGGCCAAGGCTGCACATCAAGCTAGCAACAGAACTTGGCAACGTGTAAGAGTCTCCCAGGTGGTACTGGTATTGAAGGCATGAAGGGATCATGGAGAGAATCTGAGAATTGGTACTCTGAGAAGCCAGGAGAGGCCATTGGTGAAGGTGCAGCCTCAACTGCAGTGGAGACCCCAGTATATTTGAAATGTCAGGACCATGGGATGACTACCAAGGGCAGCAGCAAGTATGGAGGGGAGCCAGACTGAGCCTACCAGACAAGCTGTGTGTGCTATGGATGGCAGAGCCAGAGAAATAGAGCTGACCAAGCCCCTTGGAGCCCAGAAGATCATGAGTGGATCCCAGATGTCCAACACTTAACTACATTTCTGGACTCATTTTTTTTTTTTTTACTTAAGTGTGCCCAGTTCCCTTTTGAAATAAGATAGCACCTAACTTGTTTGGGATTTTACAGAAGCCTACAGCTAAGAGACTTTTTAAAGAGACTTTGAACTTTCAAAATGTTTGAATTTTTAAAAGCCTGTGGGACTTTTAAAGTCATACTATTTTATCATAATATTAATAGTAACATAAGATTTGGGGAATAAGAAATGGAAAGGTTGTGGTTTAATAGTGGATTGTTTGTGTGTCGAGTTGACAAGGGGTCATTTGTGCTGGATAGTTTCAGCTGAAAACTTGACATACCTTGGTAGAGGGAACCTCAACTAAGGAATTGTCTCCATTGGATTGACCTGTAGCCATGTCTATGGGGGTGTTTCTTGTTCCATGTTTTTAAGTAATGTGAGAGGGCCCAGCCCACTGTGGGTAGTGCCAGACCTGAAAAGGTGGTCCTTGGTTGTATAAGAAAGCTGACTGAGGACAGACTAGAGGAGAAAGTCAGTAATCAGAGGTCCTCCATGGCCTGTGCTTTAGCTCCTGCCTCCAGGTTCCTGCACTGACTTTCCTCAGTGATGAACTGTGACTTGGGAGAGAGAAGGTAACATAAACCCTTTCCCTCCCAAGTTGACTTTTGTCAGGGTTTTTATCACAACAATGGAAAATAATTTTTATTGGTTTTTATTTTTTTT
>NW_008343385.1:5763400-5763929 GCF_000622305.1 Nannospalax galili | reverse complement strand
CAAAATAATGCATACATGACAAAAGAGCAGAAAAGTAGTCCTTTAACTCAATTTACCATAAAAGTATTACTATAGTAACAGGTCTACAAGCAGCGTGTAACAGGGTTAGAGACATTAAGGCAATAATACTTGAAGTTACAAAATAAACCATATGTAATACTTTTTCCTAAGTGTAGTATAAGGCAGGTAGATGGTCCCAGCAAAAAATATTAAGGTAACAATCTACACTGCTGTTAGTCCCACGTTTTGAAGATGGAATACTATAAATCTGGCGTTCAGTGGCACTTGAATTTTCCAGTATAATTTAAAGTGTCTTTTAATTCCCTGAATCATGTCCATTCTGAAGGTGGATCTCTTGGTCCTTTGGGTTTTCCACAGCGATTACCAAAACCAATATCTGTAGATTCTGTTAGACTTTCTGTTATTTGATCTTTCTTGTCACTGAAAGTAGTTGGACACTCTGTATACGCCTCTGTGTGGAGACCTCCTGCTGGATGATCATATTTTTCATTTTCAGAGGTTATCAAGC
>NW_008343385.1:5761367-5762992 GCF_000622305.1 Nannospalax galili | reverse complement strand
AATGACCATGTCGCATGTCCTTTCTTATCAAGAGGCAAGCAGTCTGGCCGTGGAGGTGTGTCTGAATTCTTCTGTGATTCTTCTGATAAAGTATCAGGAGCTTTGCTTAAACGTGTTCCATGGCACTCCACACAAGAATTCTGAGAAACATCATCAACTTTTAGATCACCCGAGTTTAACTCCTGTGGCTTAGCGATTTTATCAGTTATACAAGAGGAAGCAGATTTAATTTTAATTGCATGTCCCCTATTCAAGAGTGTGTTCCCATCAAAACTTTTTGGTCCTTCTTGGAGAGGGACTTTCTTAATCTCAAAACTTAAATTTCGCTCTAATTTTTTATCTATTTGTTCAATAGTTGATTCACTTTTCCCTGTTGTGTCTGATGATTTATTATAGTTTCTGTTGAGGTCTGTTGAATGCTGTTCTGATGAAACCATGTGCAACACCGGCTTTGGGTGGTATCTGTCGTTGTCCTGCCACACAGTAGTAACTGTTGGGAAGGCTGAAGGGGGAGAAGGTGTCAAGATGGGTGGCACCGGGTGAGGTTCTGGTGGCTGCAGTATTTCTTCCTTAGCATCCCCTTCTACAAGGCAACTGCGAGTCCTTGGTGGCTTTGGAGGAGGAGAATCTTGTTTTTCACCATCTATAGAGCTGACCATATTTTCAGTGGTTATTTCATTACCATCAGCAATTTTCTGGGTTCCATGAATTTCATACAGTTGCAGCTGTTTTTCAAATAGTTGGGCAATAGCTCTATGAACAAGTTCATACTGCTCCTTTGTTTGTACTGCAGAATGCCTTTGTGTTCTCATTTCTTGTATTAAATTAAATACATTAAATTCCTCTGGTATTTTCCCAGCTTTTAGTAAATTCCATGTATAATCTATGGCACAGATGGCACCTGTTCTTCCACAGCCTTCACTGCAATGAATACAAATAGGCACATCTTCGTGTTCCTGGTATTTTCTCATTAAGCTTATCATGTCCAGAATAGAATCAAATGAAGAAGGAACATCATGGTCAGGCCAGTTCACATAATGAAACTGATAGAGCCTACGAGATTCATTTTGGAATTCAAGTAAGAGTGTCCGAATGAAGTAGTCTGGTCTTGCTTGTTCATCTTCACATGAAATTTTAAATGGTGCAAATGTTATAGGGTCTTCTCCATACAAAGGCCAATAGCGCTCACACTTTTTCCTTCCCATTTCAAATTCTCGACAGGCCATTACAATGATAACCTACTATGAGAAGGAAAGGCTTCTAAGAAGCACAGCTATAAATTATTTTGTAGTGTTATCTTGAAAAAGATTAATACTGCCTCCTTAACGACTAAATTCAGGAATCAAGCTAGTGAGATTACAAATGGCTAGTTATTATTTCTGTTTGCTTTATCAGGGGCATTTCAAACTTACATGGAAGTATGTCCTTATATCTGTTCTTTTTAACATTTTCTTCTTTTTCTCCAGTGGCTGTGGGATAAATCTTTTCTGTTCTATATCTGGTAGACAATCTTCTTAATCGCATGAAGTCCCGGGCGAAGTTGTCCTCCCCATTGTGGTCCGAACTCTTCATGGCCTGGACCCTCTGGATGAACCTCCTCAGGATCTCCACTTGCTCCATCCTCC